>NC_058047.1:3105000-3405000 GCF_020085105.1 Siniperca chuatsi | reverse complement strand
CATCCCGGACTATGGAGACCAGCGTAGTCTGTCACATCACTGACCTGCATCTGCTGCCTCCAGCCTGATCGGGAGCAGAGAGATAAGGAGAGGGGTGAGGGTGGGGAGGGCAGGAGAGTCAGACAGTCAGACAGATTATGATCTGAAATATAATCAACCAAAGAATCAAACTCATGTGGCAACAGTCATGTGTTCCTCGATGAAATTAAATATCCATAAACAGTTATGTCTATTCTTTTAAAAAAAAAACATAACATTGAAAGGTACTGACACTTTGTTATGACCAGATGGCAACTTGGCAATAAAAGGTGATGATAATGGTTCATGTTTAGCGTGTTTGTCTTTGACAAAAGGGTCTATCAGTATGTTTATCAGCAGTGTGTAGCTCCTATCATCAGGGCAGAGCATGTGTGACTAAACTAGACTTCTCTGTGACCAGATGGTGGAACATCATGGCAGCTTGTCGGAAAAACATCTGTTGGAGCAATCAGTCGTTCTCTTTTCAGACTTTTTTTTTTTTAGCTTGACAACCACACATTTCAGTTTTATCTAATTGGTTTTGAAAAAGATCCATAAAATCAGCAAATTGATTGGAAAGTGTTAAAGCTCTATCGGCTTATTTTAGCTTAATACATCAGTGTCCGACTATATGTCGGCCAATAAATAACAATAAGTTACCACTTTTGTCCACTAGAGAGCACTGACAAGTTTATTTTTTTACTGTAAAATGTCCCGCTCACTACACAGCTTTTTCACAATTCATTAATAACAAAATTTAAGAAATCCTTGTCAAAAATGTTTGGTTATGTTACTGTTCGTGTTAAAAAATGAATATTGGCTGATATGTCGTTAGTAGATTTTTTTTAACACTCAAATATATCTGTATCAGCTTCAGAAATTCAGTATGGCTCAGGTTAAGTTAAAGCACTGAAATGATATAGTTACAAGTGGGCATATACATGTATTGGCCTTGAGAAACGTCATCTCTTCTTATGCTACAAACTGCGATTTCTTTTGTCATAGCTGCCACACCCATATGACAATAAGCTTTTGTCAAAGTTTTGTAAGAGTCATTTACTCAACTAGAACAAAAAATACATTTTGAAAATTGTCTTATTTTACTGTACTGCAGCCTTCGAAGACTATGGAAACACCAAAAACACACCATAACGCAGAAACCAAAGCCTGACGTGTGTGGCATGATAGAAATTCACCATATATGGGACCACACTCAATTGTGCATATCAACTATAAACAGCAATGTGGAACATTGTGAGCTCAGCTTTCATTGTGAGCATCCATCATCTCAAAATCACATGAAAGGCCAAGCTAGTCCAACTGAAACTAATCCAGTTACTCTGCTGCAGCAGAGGGCCTGCTGAGGGGGCTTCCACTGAGGTTTTTACAGCGTCGAGTATCACCTGATATGCCCACTGTATTTGTGAGGGTGCTATTCTCTTTTAAAGACTGCAACTCCAAGATTATGAGATAATGTATTATAGTGTATTATATTTTTTTGCTTAGTACTTCTATTCCAGTGTGCACTGACGTGATAGTGAGCTGCTGTAACAAAAGTGTTTCCCCTCGGGGGTCAATAAAGTATTTCTGATTCTGATTCTGAAAAGGAGGGCATGATGCAAACACACTGGAGAGCAAAGTGTTGTGTCAAACTTCAAAAGCATTCCTGATCGCTTACAAATTCCTGCCTCAAAACATTGCCTTGAAAAACACACATTACAGACACACACACGGCCACAGTAACTAAGCAGTGAAATATTAGTGTTACTGCTTCAAATATGCCCTTGGGAGATATCAGCACCCCTTACAAACTCACTGACCTACATACAAACAAACACATGCTCCATTTCCTGTGCTCAGATTCCATGATCAGGAGAAGAACCAAGGCCCCTCATCGACCTGACTGTGTACAGAAACGCAGGTGGACGCATGTCAACGATAACACGGCAGAGACCCTGACAAGCATGATTCAAGAGCTGTCATGGCCATTCACATCAGCTCTCGACTGTCGGGAGCTCCCATATGAGCCATCGGGCCACTCAGCCACTCTGAGGTTAGCTTTGATTGATCCTAAACAAGTCATTATTTGCCTGCACTGCCCGACGTTTCCTTTCCCCCCGTTTCACACGCCATGATTTGTCAGGAAAATGAAGAATTCAATCTTTGGGTTTGGGGAGGATATCGGGTAACTTCTATGTCAAAAATCTGAAGTGCGAGTGAGTCACTGGTGTCAAAGTTAAAGTCGAGTTACAAGTCTTTGACAAGATTTTGTCAAGCTGAGTCTAAAGTCACCGGATTCATGGTAGGAGTCAGTGAAATGTATTGTATTTACCAAGGTAGCACTTTAAGCAAACAGGCTTCACAAAGAACAAAGGACGTACAAGTTTACATAAAGACTAAAAAAGATATAATTTATATATTATTTATGGATATAAATGAGCTTCTCACACATCCATCCACTCCACCACCCAAAACATCCCTTTGCTCTCCCACCACTTCACAAGTCATATACAGTAGATCCCATATGCTCAATATGAGGTCTTCAGTCCGGATCTGAACTGAAATACAATGTAATCTGGATCCAGAGCAAAACATTTCCCAAACTAAACATTTCCCAATTTCAACAAAACTGCTCCCAGAGCATGGACGTAAGAACCACAAAACCAGCTGAAACTGAAACAAGCTACCAGCAGAATAGTTGTAAAATTAATCACACGTCAAGAGTGAGCAAGGGAATCAGCATTTTCACCATGAAAATGGTGAAGAACTCACTAATGAAGACTTAAGTCAGTGTCTGCCTGGCCATAATACCAGATGTTGAGTTGGCTTTTACGCACGGTGAGCAGTTGTTACAACTGGCACTGTAGCTGAATGAGCGAAATAGGCACAGACACACCTCAATTTTAGTGGCCCAATTCAAAATAATAAAAATAAATATGAATTACATCAGATTGTATTGTAGTCTGAGATCAGATATCTGAATGTCATAAAACAATTACATGATGCCTGAATTCCATAAGTGGGCATGTTGGGCATGTGGGAGACGTTTGCCTTGAAGGCCTAACCAAGTAGTTTTGGTGCCTAAACCTAAGCAAACTGCCACCGTTTAGGCACCAAAAGTACTTGGTTAGGTTTAGGGAAAGATCATGGTTTGGGTTAAAATAATAAGTCAACGTTGACTTTTGATTTCACACGGGACACAAACAGCAGTATCCTGTGTGAAAGTCCTGTGTTTGACCCATCTATCCACCCCAACCTGCTCTCTACACAGACTTTGTCACTCTTTATACTACGTCACCTGACATCCTAAAACCTTCTCTGGCAGAAAGACTTTCCTTGAAGGCCAACTTCTCCCATGTGCACGTGTTGGAGACAATTTTACCTTAATCTTCTCTTATCTTAAGAGGCAATTTTACGGTTATCTTAAGAGGCAATGTTAATGTGTAATAGTAAACTGTAAACTGCTAGCAGGCTGAACTACTGATAGTCTTTAACCTTTATCACAAATGAACTTTAATTGACAATCATTTATGTTTTCAGTTCATGGCAGCATCATGATCCAGAAGCCTCCGGGTAGATAGACAGATTGCAGGCTAGTATCATTTGGAAATTTTCCATTAGAAAGGTGGAAAGATTTGATATTGATGTGCTGTGAAAGTCAAGTCAATTTTATTTATATAGCCCAATATCACGAATCACAATTTGCCTGAAGGGGCTTTAAAAAGCAACAGGCATGCGTTGCATGCAACTCTGAATGATAACTAGGCCAGGAGGTTAATTTCCTGAGCTATGGAAGTTATAGTCCAGTCCACATCGCATCATCAGATATGGAACACTCAAATTTGCACAAATCTATTTACCAAATTAGAATATTTTTTGGCAATCTGGGCCCCTACACACGTAGGGCAAAACTGTAGGCTCTGTAATCATGTCAGTGGATTATGTTTTGATGGCATTACTTCATCCTGAGTTTCACTGTGGTGAGAGGTCAGATTGGTCTGTCTTCGCACATACTTTACTTATGTAACCTTTTCTTCCAGCTCTGTATATTTCCATTCAAAATAAGACAGATTGGAGGGTAAACACATCATTGTGTAGAGACCAGAAGTCCTGACTTCACACTGCTTACATTGCAGGAATATCCACTACCTGTTTAACCAAATGCTTCCACCCTTTCAGCAAACACCATGCACACTAACAAACACACCTTCTGTAACAAACGCAGATGTATTCCTCTCTCAGGTGGCGATTTCCACAATCAGGCAGCGCTTTAGTCCTTCAGTCTGGGTTATAAATGCTTCTCTGTATGTGCAGGCTGAAGTGAGCTCTACAATATAACAAGTCCAGCCTACAAGCTTCATCTGCCCGCCAGCTTGTTGGCACACGTGTATTTTCTTTAGAGTGGCATTTCAGCCAGTCTTAATTTCACAGTGGCCTGTTTTGTGTAGAGTTGTATAAAGGTACTGTGCAGTTAAAATTAAATGAGGTAAAGGGTCAGTTTACACAAAATACATACAGTTTTAGTAATAACGGTATTTAGCAATGCAGAAAATGCTGGCTTTAAGTGCTGAGGTTCTGTAATATCAGCCTTTTAAACATCTACTGCCACCCCAGTACAATGTTGGTCAATGGAATTTTGTTTGTGGCGCTCTCAGCACTGAAAAATTACACTTGAACAACACTAAGGGCCCTATTTTAATCGTGCAAGCGCAACGACAAGTGCAAGAGCAACAGTAATGAAATGTCTCCAGCACAAAGACGCAGAATACCGAGTTATACCGGACCTGTCTGATGTGTGTAGAGCAGCCTGGTGTCGTTTGCATGTAATTTAATCAAGGCAAACACAGCGGACGGCTGTGCATAATGGCTAAGCACAGCACTCCTCCAATCAGAGGCTGCAGATTTATCAATATGTGTGTCCTGCTGCCTTCAGACATCTGCAGGAATTTAATGAAGTCTACTGTTGCATACAGTATAAAGCAGCTGTGGACAACAGATACTTCAAGAATCACTCACATTAATATATAGTGATGCAGACCTACCATCTCTGCTTTAATCCCATTAAACATTAGTTTTTGATGCCGATTTAAATGCATCTACTGGGGAGTGTTTAATTAAAATAGTTTACATTTTAAGCATTATTCTGTTATTTCTGTGCATTTGGTCCAAGTATTTACATGGTAAAATCACCAAAGTGGCACCTGAGTGATGCTGCGCCACAAACAGACGTGGTTCTGAGACGTCTATTCTCAGTGCAAAGTCTTTTTCCACCAAAATACCAACAACTGCGCTGCCTCACTTGACAGAACCTCCCACCTGTTTGCGCCTCTCCTCCCACCTGTGCACTGTGCGCTCTGCACAAGGTACCAAAATGCCACACAGATGAACAAAGAGAGTTTCATGGTCAGGAAATACCAAACGGTCGGAGCACTGCTTCCACTGGTCGCTGTCCTGAAGAGTCCACAGCCATGCTAGCACCTCTGAGTCTGTACTTAGGCACAGCAGGACTTTGAGCTAAATGCTAACGTCAGCATGCTAACATGTTCACAGTATCAATGTTAAGATGCTGAGGTTCAGCAGATGTAATGTTCACCATCTCAGTTTAGCATGTTTAGCATGTTAGCATGCCTACATTTGCCAATTAGCACTAAACACAAAGCACAGCTGAGGCTGGGAATGACATTAGTTTTGCAGGGATTTGGTCAAAAACCAAAGTATTGGATTGTGTGCAGCATATCATGGCAATCCATCCAATAGTTGTTGACAAATTTCACTCAAAATCACAAATGTCAACCTCATGGCGGCCCTCGTGGTGGGGAAAAGTCAGGGGATCGCCAAAGTCATAGGATTCATCCTCTGGAAACCATGAATGTCTGAACAAAATTTCATGGCAATACTGTACATCTAATACTTGTTAAGATGTTTGGACCAACCAACCAACATTGCCATCCCTAGAGCCAGCAATGTGTCTTTCTTGTAATTTGGGTTTTTAAACTGTTTTTCATTTCCACTTTAAAAACACTGGCTAATCTTTGGTGTCAGACTATTTGAAAGTAATATTTTGATTCTATGGTGCGATGCTTCTTTTTTCATTTATTTTAATTGGTCTTACCTGACAGATGGGTATTTCCCTTGCGGCTGAGGCCGTTGGTGTGGAGGGAGGCGGAGCGGGACAGGGGGGCACAGCGGGTAGGAACAGGAACAAAGGTGGGGTCCAAATCCAAAATCAATTGGTTGAGCTGCTCTATGGACTCGTCAATGTCTATGTTTAACGACTCCAACTCCTCTTCTTGGCAAGACGAAGTGCGTGTAGTATTGACAGACTGTATGTCGTGTGTAACATCTGTGTTTTGTGTAACATAGTGTGTGCCGTCCTTGTCCACCAGCCCTCTTTGCAATGCTTGCCTGCTGCTGATTCCTCGAGGTGGTGTGTCAGGAACAACCAGAGGTGGCGGCCTCTTTTTTCTCACCCTGTTCAACCTCTCTTCCCCATCAACTTCAAGGTAGGTATCAGCGACAACATCAACCATCTGCTGCTGCCGAACCCAGGAGTGTGTGGAGTACTCAGTTTGAGTTTCAGGCAGGTTCTCAGAGGCGAGGGAGCAGATACCGCTTAAGCTCGGCATGTCTAAAGCAGGAGCTCCTTCACCATCTACTTCATCCTCATCATCTAATATGTCAGTTTCCCTCTCGCTGGACGAAGCCTCTCCATTCATAGTGTGTCCCAATCCAGACTCAACTCCAGTCATCTCCCCCTCCCCTCCACTGGCAGCAAACTCAGCCATGACCTCCAGAAGAGGCTGAGCAATCTCAAAGTCCACCCCAGAGACCAGCTTCCCTGCCTGGGTACACTTGTCCTGTGCTGCCCCTCTCCTCTGTCTGGCTCTGGTCCGCCCCTGTGAGGCAACAGACAGGCCTGAATCACTGCTGGCAGATGGAGCTCTGTCACTGCAGCTGGGGCCGCTGGTGGTCAGGGGGAACGAAGCTCCTTCCTCACTACTCCTGTTCCTCACTCTGTCATACAAACTGCCATTTCCAGGGTCCTGGATATGAGGTGGAGCTGCGAATACAAAATCACTACGGTCAGTATAAGTTTATATGTTGACAGAAGAGTGAAAACAGATGCAAATGTGACCTATTGAAGCAAGGGTATAGGTTTGATGTCAGAAGTGAGGGGGACGAAGAATAGAATAGAATATCTTTATTGTCTTTGCACAGTACAATGAGATTAGGTTTGCAGCTTCCATGCTCTCTGATGCTGACGTGATGACATCAGGGGTTCTTCAACCGCAAAAAACAAAACAAACTTAAACTATGTGAATGCTATTTCATATTTAATGATGGAATTTTTTTCAACTTTTCTGCCTTATCTTTTACTGATATTCAATGTCTTTTTAGAAGAATATTATAATTAAACATTTTCACCCGTACATCAAAATATAAATTAGCTGCAACTAACAACTGATTATTTTCTTTATAAATTTCATTATCGGTAATTTTCTTGATTAATCATTTAATCATTTGGTCTTCAAAATGTAAGAAAACAGTGAAAAATATCCATCACAGAGCCCATGGAGACATATTTAAAGTTTACTAAACTAATATTTTAAGTTTTGTTAGACCAATGGTCCAAAACCCAAAGACATTCAATTTACAATCAAGCAAACCATTTACAACTAAGGAAACCAGCTAATATTCACATTTAAGGAGCTGGAACCAGAGAAATTTTGGCCTTTTTGCTTTAAAAAAAAGACTTTATCGATTATCAAAATTGTTGTTGATTAATTTTCTTCCCATCAACTATTCATTTAATTGACTAACTGTTTCAGCTCTAATATAGATTAATAATTTCCCCCAAAACATGTGCTGCAGTTCCACCAATCAGAGGTTTACGGCAGCGTGTATGTAGCCTTAGAGGTAAAACTCAGGGCAAAAGTTTCACACGTCTTTATCCTGTCTTCCCTAATCTGGATAATGGTAGCTGCACAGAGGACACTGATCAGAGAGATTTTAGTTAGTAAATCAAAGTTAAAGTCTAAAATTTGAACTAAAAGCAGAAAGTAAAGCGTCGTATTGAAGATATTCTTGCTACATATGACTCCATACCTGCACCACTACTATATATGATTCACTACACACACACGCACACACAAACACACCACCTGTTGGACCACAGCCATCACTCCAGACACAGTCCATGTAGAAAACACAGAGCCCCTTTGTGTGGGCTGTGGCAAATGCATACGTGTGTATTCATGTATGTGTGTGTCACGCAAAAGATGTGTCTGTGACAGAGGTCTACCTGAGGTCAGATAGAGTTGATTACACACTCACATTTTGTTATACTTCAACTGTCTGTAGCAACAAGAGATCATATTTCTAAGTCTTACAGCAAGATGGAAACATACTAGAGCTGAAACAGTTAATCAATTAATCAATTAGTCGATGGACAAAAGATTAATCTGCAACTATCTTGATAATTGATTCATTGTTTAAGTCATTTTTTCAAGCAAAAATGCCAAACACTCCCTTGTTGTGCTGCTTTTTTGTCATATATGATAGTAAACTGAATATTTTTGGACAGGATTTTTTTCCTATATTTTGAGGACAAAACAATTAATCGATTAATGATTCATTAGTTGCACCCCTAAAACATACTAGACAGCAAGGTACTGTAACTAAATAAGCAAGTTCTGTTCTGATACGGGTTGTTACATTTAGATGAGGTCGTACAGTGACTGCAACAATACATACAGTGCACACCAGAGCTGTAGGAGTAGAGGCAATAAAACTCAGATACCAGACACGCATGGTAAAACCTCACAGCTGGTCTATAATGTCTCGCGCACACACAGAGTAGTACATTCACAAACTGATAAACACACTGTATAACTTTCACAATGCTCTAAGAACTTCAGAATGAACAGAACTTCATCACTTCAATAAATAAAAAAAACCACACACTGCCATGCCAAACTAGCATCAAAAAGCAGCTTACTTCACCGGCAGTCAGGAGAAAACTTTCACTGTTCCCACTGCAGACTAGAAACAGGATGGAAATGCTTGCTGAAGCCTCCCTTCGGAGTCAGAGAAAGAGGAAAAGAGAAACAGATGACTAGCTGAAGGGAAAGAGGGGCAAGGACGAGGACAGAATGAAAAGGATGTGGAGACAGAAAAAAGGAGGCTTAAAAGATTCAGACCGAGCTTAGTTGAAGTCTCTCTTCCCTCCTCTGCTGTCGTCCTCTCTGTCTCTCAGGCTGCCAAAGGACGACAAGCAAAGAACATTCTTTCTCTTAAGGTGCTAACAGCCCCCTTGCGTCCCCCCCCTCCTACTCTCTCTCTCCCCTCTCTCATGTCACTCCTGCACTCCCTCCTCGCCTGCTCCGGCCCTGCACTATGAATCCACGCCTTCACCGTCACTACGAAATTTGCTTTGCTTTGCCTCATCCCTCCCCCCTGTCCTCCCCCTGCATCCTGTCCCGGCTGACACAGGTAGGTAACGCTGTGGAGAGAGTGTGCGCTCATGCATTTTTATGTCTAAGGGGAAAGCAGTAGCAGGAAACTGAGGGGTGGATCATTCACTAGACTGCATGGAAGCACATGGGCGCACACACACGCAGGTGGAAGAGTTTGTGCAACACACATAATGCACTTTTAAGTAAAAAAACACAAAGCACAAGAACCTTGAGCTGGCCAAATATGGTGAGGGGAATGTAAACATGGGGGCGGGCTCTGGAGAGACTTGTGTGCAGAAGGGGGATGGGTTACATATTGGACAAATTGCAACCTGCAACTTGAACCTGAAAGCAACACGCACAGCTAGAAAAGGGAGACAGAAGACCAGATAAAAGGGAAGAGAAGAAAGGGAGATGGTAAAAGAAGATAGGGAGATGGAGTGATAGAGGAAGCAGACGGGAGGGGAGGGGTGTGAGTGGGCTGAGAGGGTAAAGTAGAACCACCTGTGGTTGAAAACAACATTCTTGCGACTGGCTGCGTTGCTATCTGGCTGGCACCCTCATTATGCTCATGTGCATGCGTGTGTGCTAGCGGTTAAACCTAATGGCCATGTGTGTTTGCATTCATGTGAGCGTCTGTGTGTGTGCCACTTTCTGCATTTCTCCCCAATGCTCATCTATCTAAATTACATGGCTGGTGGAGCAGATTTAGCAATGGCATAAAACAGCTGGAACTGAAACCTCAGTCGCCGGTTTAAGTGATTGTTTCAGCTGTCTGGATGTGTGTTTTTGTGTTGGTGTTTTTTTCTGTGTGTGAATGGTTATTCTAACTAAATAGAAACTCTTTGAAAAATAGCCACCTCTGAATTCACGGGCCTAGTCTAGCTGCTGTCTAGATGATTGTCGTTACACCCATTTCCAGGAACGTCAAAGAGGCCTTTGTGACCACAATAGTTGTAAGCTGTCACAGTGATGACCAGACAGTTAACCACAGCACTGACCACAGCGAAGGCTGGAGTCCAAACTGAAGGTCTGAGACTGGATCTGCGCCCACAGAGGGATATAACATCTGAAGAGCAGCCAGAGATACATTTGTTGATTTTTTTGGCCACTTGGGGGCAGAAAAACTCCACAACAAGCTAAAAAAACACACAACTTTTACATATCATCTTTTAAAGATCCCCTACAGACATGTATTAAAACATATACAGATAGTCTGCTTGGAACAATAATATGTGTCTGATATGTTTTTTCTGCAAAAAAAAAGTATAATTTCCACAATAAAATCCTAAAAAAAAGGCACCTACACCTTCTAGCTCAGTAAAAATTCCAGAGTCTATGAATATGCAAATTTTGATCATTTCTAAAGTTTTCCTGCTGGACACAAGATGTCTCCTCCTTCACTGTAAAGTCCATTCTCAGTGTATGTGCAATGGCGGCTTCAAATTTCTACATCACACTTGTATGCATTGCAAATTGGACCAGGATTGGCTTCCAAACTATTTGTGATGTCACAAATCATGATCGTAAAGGCTCCAGCCCTTAAAATCTGATTTTCAATGAGCACAGAGAAACTTTCCACTTTCAGCAGATGAATGTGAAAAGAGCCTTCCAGTGTCAAACTCATATACATCACATACATCATTCTGCACAGCGAAGCTCAAACATCCAACTGTAGCAACATATTTTTGAGTGGAGGGGGACCATAAAGTTGTTATGGCTGACATGTTGGCAAACAACTGTCTACTTCCACATCCAGCAGACACAGGGCACCATGATCATTTATATGGAGTCGTGTCTGTGTCCACCTGATGAATGTCCAATATCACTCTCTTTTAGCTCTAGTTTGGAGACTGAACCAGACAATAAATGTGCCGTCAAACCAAAACATAAGAGTTAAAAGAAGCTGAAAAGCTCCTTAAGATCACAGCTATGTAACAATGTATTGACTCATTCAGTAATTCTCTTGGTTTTTGTTGTCAATACAAAGTGCGCAGATAAAGTCATCTGGTTATCACAGTTTATTAACATTATCTATATTCATTCAAGTCTTTAAACTCCCTCCAAAAAGTCCGTCCTTCAGAGATTCTCTCAGAAAAGAACATTTGGAAATGTCCAGCTTCTTCTCATATGTTGTACTGTCAAAAAATTTTAATTGTTATGCTCTTAACTTACTTTCCTAACTTATCAATAATGTTTTTTTCTCTCCTTTTCCAGAGCTTTCAGCTTCGTTCATTGTGATGGATTGCATGTCTATAGCAAGTTTTTCAGAGTTTGCTAACTTATTTTCATATTGTGCAAAAATTAATGGAAACCAATTGCAGTCTGAGAAGGCAGGAAAAATACGTTAAAATATCTGAAACTATACGGCAAAAGCACTCCTCATTTTGTTGTTAAAGCCAGAATGAGTAGGATTTTCCTAAAAAACAATATATAGACTCATATAAAAATAATGGTGGTGTCTGTATCTGCAGAGACACTGCCCTCTACCTGGCAGTGTGTCATCGTAAGCACGCATCCGAGAGGAAGCTTCGAAAACAGCGCAGAAGAAACGCAAATATAGCGAGGCGAAACACCGAGCAGACAAAGCTTGTTGCAAAGCGAGAGTGAATCCGGGGTTGGCTTTAAGCCGCTGGCGAGCACTGGAGGAGAGGATGGGGATGAAGAGCGCCGAGGAGTTGGCCTGTTTTCTGTTGGACAGGTAGGTGCTGGCAGTTCGCTCACTTAGCTTGCTAAAGTATCGGCTTTCCCATTACAGCAAATGTAATGTTTCAAAAATAGTAGCTAGCAGTGTACGTACACACGAAGTCCTACTATCAGTCAGTGCAAATAACTTTTTGAGAAAATAACCCTTGAGGTCTGTAGTGCTGAGTCTGAGCTTAGAATCATTTTCTGTCTAACACACAAGCCACGGCGTTTAACGCGGCGGTCCCAAACCAACGTAGTAAGTTGGTCGTCTGAGACTCAGTGCTAGTGTCTGCAATGAGCTGGCATATAGCTGACGATAGCTAACATTACTGTTGGCAGTGGGTTTTTTGTTGAAGAACTGATACAGCGATGTTGTCATATGACGCACTTCTGGTGCTGTTGAGCAGAGGAGGAGGGGCCAGCTTTGAATGTTGTGTTTACAAACCGCAACCGACAAATCCTACTCCTTCTGCCTGTGAGGACGGAAACATTGGTTTGGTCTTTTCAAAGTCAGGACTCAGCAGCCCTGGAGTGGAATTGTAGTTTTTCTAAGAAAGCCATGGACACAGACAAGTCACCATTACAGTATGTTAACGCAGAGCAGACAAGTTTATTTATCTGCCATAATGTGCCGCGTCTTCAAATACATTGTTTCCTGTTAAATCCTGTCTACCAATTAAGTCAGAGACACCACAGGAATTCAAAACAACAAGAAAGGAAAGTGAAAGAAAGAGAAACAGAAAAAGAAGTAATTTTTTTAAAAAGAGGGAAATCCTGATTTAAAACATTCAAATGCACCTTACCTGTTTCAAGAGAAGACGTGTCTTGATATGAATCTCGTCTAACCAGAGGGTCCAAGGTGTCATAGTCCACCGTCACACAGCGTCCGTTGTGCCACAGCTCTCTGCCTGCACATGGAAATGACAAACAGACCAGCAGACAAAGAGGCAGCACTGGTCAGGAGTCAGTTAAACAACACCAAGACACACACACACACACACACACACACAGCCATCTATGTATGAAAGCACAATAACACCAGCTGATTCCAGATCTCATTTAAAATTTGATTTAAGAACTAATGAGAGTTTTCATTTTGGTGTTGCTTCCATTTGTAGTTGACAGTGTCTGCGTGTGTCTGAATGTGTGTGTCTGTGTGCCCTGGTTTTCCCCCCCTTGTGTGTGTACAGTATCTGCAATCTGAATTCCTGTCAGATGTGTGTGTGTGATAACCCCTCATATTACTTCCTGTTGAGAGGCGAGGAGTGTGATTGTGCATGCTGAGGGCCAGTTTGGCTGTTACGCCCTCCTCCTGATGTCCAACACTGCCCCCACCTGGGTGACTGTTTGTTGAACTTGATGAATATGTTTTTCATTTATGAGTAGTGTGTGTGTGTGTGTGTGTGTTTCATGTTCTTATATCCCAGTGGAGACTTTAACCTGAATGCACACTAACCCCTGAGGACTTGTGTCCCCACGGGTAGAGACTGCTATTTGTGGGTTAAAACTTGGTTTTAGGGTACAGGTTACAATTAGGTTAGGTTAGGGTTAGGGGCTAGGGAAAGCATTATGTCAATGACTGTCCCCCACGGGGATGGTGAAACAAACGCGCGCGTGTGTGTGCAGGTGTAATGCTTCAAACTGAGTCATTTCTGTCTCTTCTGCTTGAATTAGGAGACACAATGAAGCTCAGTGCAGTCATTGTTCATCAGCAGCATTTGTAGCCCAAATAATGTGTCTGTGTGCATGAGTATTGGTTGTGCATGTGTGAGTACGTGTAGTTCTGGGACTCCAGGTGTTTGTATGTATCAGCTAGAGTGGTTCTCAAAGTGGGGGTCAGAACCCCCACATGGTGTCACGAGATACATTTTAGGGGCTGCAAGGTGATTAACAGAAGAGAAAAGCAAACATTTTAATGTTTTCTTGAATTTCATCTATTCTTTTTTCTTTGACATTACAGGATAATTTTACTTCTTCAGGACTCTTAAAGTTATTTAAAAAAACATGGAAACATATAATTCTTCTGTTGAACTGGTGACGAGGAGCCGCAAGTAGACATTTCTTTGTTTTAAGAGGCCACAAGGCAAAAAAGTTGGAAACCACAGAATTAGAGAGGATTTATTTAAGGTAAATGTACATTTTGGTACTGCAGGCTTTAAAGGTTCAGTTCACTTAAATTATAAAAAGACATTGTTTTACTTATCCCTAATGGTGTCTGAAAATGCAAATAGTTTTGATTCTATATGCTGAAATACTGAGCCATCAATGTCTCTGGATAATCTACAGACTTCACTGTGAATTGTTCAGTGGAACTAATTTCCAACAAAGATAAGTTATCGCAAAAATGTAAAGTCCCTATATGTAGAAATGTAATTATAGCACCTTTCATACATTTCTGATGATATTTGTTTTTGTTAGTAGAATATGAAATAATCCTGATGAAACTGGGTGCAATCCTTGTGTTTCGTCGTCTCAGTATCCCTGGGTTAGATCCATGTGAGGTGGGAGGGGTTGATTGTCCCACCAGATGGTACCAAAAAAATATTCAAACTCTACACATGGTAGTTTTAATATTGACAATTGCCAACCATACATCTGTGTAAGTTATTCACAAATATGTTGTATATTAAACCTTGGAAAGTGTTGTTAGCCATGCTAGCTGCATGGCTCAAGGGATGGTGATGTCGGTCCACTGTTTTTTGATCCAGACTGAAATATCTCAACAACTATTGGATGGATTGCCATGAAATTTTGTACAGACATTCATTGTCCCAGAGGATGAATCAAAGTGACTTTAGTGATCCCCTGACTTTTCCATGAGGTCAAAATCCAATACTTTGGTTTATGACTAAATGTTAATAACATTCCCATCAGCCTCAGCTGTGCATTGTGTACTGTGCTGATTAGCAAATATCAGCATGCTAACACGCTAAACTAAGATGGTATAGATAGTAAACATTATACCTGCTAAAGATCAGCCTGTTAGCATGGTTAGTGGAAACATGTTAGCATGCTTACATTAGCATTTAGCTCAAAACAATGCTGTGCCTAAGTATAGATTCACAGACCATTTAATCTTCTTTCCCTTGAATAACATAAGTATGAAACCTTGAACCAATGTACGTTGGATTCTGGATCAAAGCTTCTGAAAAACCTCTGAAACACATTTTCACCTGCATATTTATTCTCTGTTTTGTTATCCAGTTCACTGTAGTAATGTTTGCTCTATGTTTATGTAACTATAAGCTTCATTTTTAAATCAATGAAAAGAAAAAATGATTGTGAAACAAAAAAATCCTTTGTGAAAGAAAGTGTACCTGTAATCTTTTCAGGGCTGTCAGAGAGCAACAGCTCCACTTTTCCATCGTCTGGGAACCGAGGATCTGGAATATTAACAAAAACAAATCAGACAGCTGGACAGTTAACTTGGTACACTGGACATATGTCCATGTGTACTTCACACCTGCACAGTGCAGTTGATAAGAGGTCCAAGGTTAGTACAGGAATAGGTTATTAGAGGGGGGGGGGGGGGCTGAAGGATTTATCAGTTACAGATTGAGATTGATATTGCAGCAGAGCAGAGCATGATAGTGGCTGAGTTGGCGGTGATGGCGGCAGGTTATAAATACCTTCACTGGCACAGTCGAGGTCCACCTTGGAGAAAGTGAGGCTGTGTCCGTTTATGAGGCCCGTATGAAACTGGAGACGGAAGACAACCTGACGGCTGGCTGACCGGCTGTTTTTGTCATAACAAACCACCTAAAATCAGAGAGAAAATAATCCATGAAAGTCACTGAAATGAATGCCTTTCTGTTGCATAGTCACTATACTAAACCAAAACAAGAGCTAAGTAAAATAACCAGTCAGGGAAAAAAATTGTGTTCAATTGGTACACTTCTGATTATTGAATTCCAGTTCATTTCTATTGTAACCTAGAGAGTCTTTTAATCAGTGCACATCTGGTCAGCTGAACATAAAAAAAAAGTGAAATTTGTCTATAAGCTTTTAATTCAACATATATGGAGTTTGCCCTATGTTTATGTAACAACATAACTTGTTTCAGATTCACGTAGGAACTATTTTCTTTCTACCGATAGTTCCTACATGAAACTGCTCACAATAAGGTCTGTGGATTATCTTGCGTAACTGGGTCATGATTTCTCAAAAGAGAAATCATGACACTCTTGTGGTGTTCCAAGTGAACACCACAAGAGTGTCATATAGTTCCATTATATTAAAAAAAATGCAGACATCTCTACGGCCGATATCGCCAAAACTACAGCTCACACCAAAACAATCTAGATGGATAAATAGCACTACAGGTGAGAGGAAAAATATATATTTTTGATTTTGGGGTGAACTGTCCCTATAATTTGAGTATTTTCTTTCAAGGAATTAGTACCAAATTATATTGGGGGGTTTTTCCAGGAAACCTCTTGGAAAAATATTGGGAAATTATTTGGAAATTACAGATCTGTAAAATTATATGTTACCAAAAAAAATAATAAATACACAGAAAACAGAAAAGAACAAAGGGGAAGAAACAGGGGGCTTTGGGGGCGGAGGCTGAACTTGAGTGAACTTCAAGACGATAACTGTATTTCAAAGAAATGTATTCAGTTTTCCAAATAAATAAATTAGTAAAACAATCTATACATTCACAAAAAGGCAAGTAAAATAGGGTTGCTGCAAGGTTAGCTTCTAATGGCTTCCCCCTATAGGGTGCCAGTAATAAATAATTCACATTTTGTGACATACACTGCTGTAGTAATCCGTACCTACCTAAATGATAGCTCATAATAATGTACATTACCACTCACCATGATGTCCCCCTTGAGCAGCTGAGCTGGCTGGAGCACGAAGTAGAGCTGGTGTGTCTGGGCTGCATTAACGTGGCTGCGATGGGCATAAACACACATTAACGGCTGTATTCTATTTGAAACATCCCGCCATGTTTAGAGTTTATTATGCGATTTCTTACTAAACTGCTGATGTACAAACAGCTTGTAGACTCTGGTAGACTCTCAGGAAGAGACAACATGCTAGGAAGAGGAAGAGTTTCGTTACAAAAAATAGCATTCATTCGAGAAAGAAATGTTCGGAATTGTTCAAGAAGCATGTCAGTATAGCAGAGCTGTTCATTTAAGGCTCATAAACTGTGCCATTTGTGTGCGAAGTGTTTAAATCTTTGATCAATCCAAAATGTTTGTCCTCGATCACACTGTGAGAGTTATCCACCAATAGCCGATTTAAAGGTCCGATGACCAAAGACAGCCTGCTTTGATACTGGAATTAAGAAAATGGAAAATAGAGCCAGTGCTATGGCCAAAGGCTGTTTTTTTTTTTTTTGGTGCATTTCAAAACATTAGATCATAGATGGATGATGCCAGTTGATAACATGTCTCTTGTTGTGTTTTTTTTCCTGTTTACATCCTACTGTAGCGCTATGATTCACCATTTATCTCACAGTCTCAAAATTGATATTGTGTAGTCTGACACAGATTGTGACCAACATTATATTAAACTCATCTCACACAGTGTGTCATGCAAAGACCCTGCAAGATCACTGTTGTAACAGTGTATAGGGGCCTTTAAGTCATGAAAATGAGGACTTGAGACGTTTCTCTCAAAAGAATTTACTTGACTTGAGACTTGAAGGCAACACCCTTCAGATCTCAGTATCAGTATTGATCTGGTAAACACCTAGAACAATATTTATACATGACTTGGCCACATTTCAACTGACTCCAAAAGTAGTTAGGAATACCTTGTGAAATATATTTGATCTTTTTGGACTTTAGAACACACTTTTAAATTATAAGCATCTTCTTTCTTTCTTCTTCCTTACTAAGATGAAAAGAAGAATACAGTAGTCGCCCCGTAGAGGGATTCTACAATGGCCAGCTACTGGTATTTATCTACTTAGCTTCCTCTAATTCAGATCAGACATCTGCTCCTTACCTCCATCTGGTCTTATTTTGGGAAGATTGTGAAGAACAACACAGAGGAGGAAAGAGGGAGAGGGACACATCCTCAGTCCTCCCTTTAACATGCTCCCCAGCATCCACACATACCTGGAGAGCACAGAGAAATGTATTCATGCTGTCTGCCGCATACAAGTATCTCAAATAACAACTAGATAAAAGTGTGGTTGTGATTTTCATTGAGTTTCATAACCTTATTGTAGCTTGATTATGGTAATTATTTCACAAGAGGATAAATCAGGTGATTAGTGACCTTGCAGTCTGAGGTCAACAGCCAGAGCAGATCCCTCGGTCTACATCAAAGATCAGAAGCTAAGAACTGAACCAGAGTTGACCTTTGAGCTGCAGTGATCCTGCTCAATCCAGCCTGTTCCTACCGTTTCTGCGAGGGGCTCATCAGAGCAGACAGTTTGTCATTGTAGAACCTCCTCATGGCAAAGTGGTCGAGAGAAAGGTCTGCACTGAGAGAGAGGCATATATTCAGAAGCTGATGCATGTAACACTACTCTGCAGTTAATGCAAATTACAAAATACAGCATTTTCCGATCTACCTGAAGTAGTATCTAGCCATCTCTGAGATTTCTGCCTCCACCCCAGTACGATCCACCTTCTAAACGTCACTGACCCACCGGTGGACCAGTCAGCAAAAACTCATACTGCACAGCCAAACTTTGTTAAAACCCACAGAGCTTTAATACACTGAAGATCATGTGATATGATCGATAGCTCTAGAACAGCAGACCTTGTGGTGAGATTGTTTTTCTCAACCGATGTTTGCTGTACCGTGTACCTCAGCTTTTAAGCCAACATGGAAGAGAACTCCTTAAAGTGCTCAGAAGAAACATGGAAATTTGAACATCTGCAATTGCATGACAACTTGGGAAACTACATCTGGTGATGAAGATGGAAAGTGACGTGACTGAAAGCTCCTGAACAGCTACTTATTGACAAACCTTTACCTTACCTCACTCTCACAAGCACACACATCATTCTCAGAGGGACAATGGTCACAATCAGATATTTCTCAACAGTGAGTCAGCTGTTCAGCCGTGAATAGCATGCACACCAACAGTGTAGAAATCAATCTGAAGTTCTTCTTTCCTGCATTTTCAGTGGACATTGATTTGCCTGGAACTGACCTTACTGTTGATCCCATTATTAGACATGGGTAAATGAGGATGTGCTTTTAACAGCTCACATTTAAACCATGAAATCAAGGATATGTAGCCACAGAAACCGCAAAATGGGATGTTTGCTATAAAAATTCCTTCGTCTGAAATGATCAATGTTTTGTTTCTTCTAGGCCCAGACTCTGGCATACAGGTACATTAAGAGTAAATAATTCACTGGTGCCAACAGCAACAGGATCCCTGCCCAAAAATCAAATAAAAGTCTAGTTCAAATATTCTTCAGTTGTCCTGCCCTTTGCCTGGTGGAGATATAAAGTAGATTAGCCTCTATTCACTCTGTCTATTGTTCTGTCAGTGCTCTTTGATCTGCAAACACGTCCAACAGTAAATGTCAATACCATGTCATTACTTTACAGTCACAGTTCCCTTTGCCGCTAGCAGCATGGCTCTATGGGGTGACAATGTTGAATGTTGTAACTATCTACCGGATGAATTGCTATTAAATTTGTTTCAGACATTTATGGTTCCTGCAGGATGACTGACTTTTCATCAAGTATTATTATCAGATCTTAGTTTGTCCAATAGGTTTATGACCAAATATCTGCAAAACTAATGCCATTGTTTAGATCTAATTAGCAAATGTTAGCATGCTAATACACTAAACTATGATGGTGAACATGGTAAACAGTATACATGCTAAACATCAGCATGTTAGCATTGTCATTGTGAACAAGTTAGCATGTTGACACTAGCATTTAGCTGAAAGTACTGCTGTTCCTAAGTACAGCCTCACTGAGCCATTAGCATGGCTGTAGACTCTTTGTCTCGTTTGACTATGGATTGTTGTTTATTATCATCATAGTCACCACATTTCCTTTAGTTTGCAAATCACAATAAAGTTGAAGTTAAGTTGACCTCTAAATGTTTCTTTACCATCCTTTACCCCTACACCATTTGAGTAAATTCACATCATCATGGCATCAGTGTTACCTGGATGACATGTTGCTGAAGTGGATGTAAGAAGCCAGCAGAACTCCGAGCCGGCCTTTACCTCCCTGTGGAGGAAAACCACAGAATCCGGATAAATAAATGTTTAAAGAACATGTCAGTGTCAGTGTGTGCAGAGGAATCAGTGACATTTACCCTGCAGTGTAACACCAGGACATGCTTCGGATGTGTTTGCAGCCAGTTCTCCATCGTTGTGCACACACTGAAGATGTGATCCAGGCTGGGAGCCAGGAGATCCACCCAACCTGTGTCCAAAGCCTCATAGACAAACCACACACACTGTAACATACATTACACTGCAATATTTAACCTCTCAAATTGGTACAATGAAGTGTTGTTATTACCTTGTGGTTCATGCGGGTGAGAGTGTCATTCTTCTGTGAGAGGTTGATGAGCTGAAAAAGGAAGGACAAATTGTTTTCATGAAAAGGGAAAGAGTGGTGTAAGGAAAGCATTTTGCCATGGTTTAAGGGATATAGAAAAAGTATCAGCAATAGAAGAGTAACATTTTCAATTTTATTCATTATTCTTAATGAACTAATGGAAATATAGTACTTTTTACTCCACTACATTTTTTGTAAAACTTTAGTTACTTTGCTGATTCAGATTATTAACAGAAAATATAATCAACAAATACATTCTGATGTATTATTATAGATAAAATTACCCAGCTATATATAAAGTAGTCAACATGAGTCCCACCTTTACCAGCTGCAATATTAAAGTGATACGTACATTAACGCATTAATAATTTCATTATTCTGAAATGGGCCATTCTGCATAATAAGTACTTTTATGTTGGTACTTTAAGTATATTTCAATGCTAATACGTTTGTACTTTCACTCAAGTAAGATTTTGAATGCATGACTTTTACTTGTTTACTTGTTTTTACATTGCGGCATTGCTACTTTTACTTAAGATCTGAGTACTTCTTCCACCACTGTCTGTTCCACCTGTCTCACCATGTAGTTGTGTCCATGTTTGGACTGCAGCATGAGAATAATCTCCTGCAGGTTTTTCAGGTAAATCTCATCTGGACATTCAGAAGGGCAGAATATGGTGATGATGCGTTCAGTGATGTAGGTCAGATCAATTCTCTGCGGTTCCTCCATGACTGATTTTGATCACATGGGCGCCCTACAGGAAGTGAAATGCAGGGTGTCAGAATGAAAGGCATGGAAAATTTAGGGAAGTGAGAATTTTCACTGCAGGTCAGCAGATGTTTGCAGAGCATTTATCTGAACTTGTGCCGTATCAGCTGGAACTCCAAGTGAAGTAAATCTTTTTGGCCCACACAGATATGTGAGTTTAAATCCGGTCAGCCTTATTAATCCTCAAATCCTTTCACAGGATGTGATGCTAAAACAAAGTGGGGTCAAGGCCAAAGAAATGAGGAACTGTACCAAAAGCTTAGTCACTGGAACGCCTCACTGAGCTTGTGACTGGAGGAGAGGTGATGATGAGTCACAGATAAAATTATGCTGCCCAAACACCAGATCGTAACCTCACTACTCATCAGCAATAAACTGAAACACAGACTCTGACAAGGACAGAAAATCATGACTTTAGGATTGTAAGGTTCTATCTGCCTTTAATGGTCATATAATTTGACAAAAGCAAAGGTTCTATCTCCAAAGTCATTCTCTAAGTCGGTACTATAAAGTTCCCACTAAGAAGCCAAGTAAACCAATCAAATCCTACCTTATATTGCTAATTTTCTGAAAGGTATTGTTAATGACACTGATACAAATAAGTTTAGAGTCATTTTTTAATCTTGTTTGAAGTTGGTGAAAAGCTGATTTTTACCGTTAGTTACCATGTTAGCGGCTAGAATTAATGCTATTATTAGTTACTCAAAGTTACTGTGACTGCGTTAGAGGTGACAGCAATTAAGGCCAAAATCTTAAAGGAATATTTTGACATTTTGGGAAATACCCTTTTTCTCTTTTGGCAGAAAGTTAGATGAGAAGATTGATTTCGCTCTCGTGTCTGTACGCTAAATATGAATCTACAGCCAGCAACCGGTTAGCTTCAAGTTTTACAGGGTGGTTTCTTGGCACAAAATAGTCCTTACCATAAACCCCGTAAAACCCCAACTGTTCATTTTTACACTATGGTTTCTGTGGGGATTGAACAAAACCAATGTAAGGTGTTCATTGTGAGCTTTAGAGGTGCTGGTAGGCAGATTTAGCTGACGTTAGAAGAGAAGCAGTTCTTGAATTTTTGCATTGTTTTAAATTGAAATGCAAGTAAAACTTTGTAAATTGTATTGTTCTGTCAGTAAAACATGTAGCTGCATTGTTGTCTGTCCCCAAATATTTTATAACCCCAATAATTTAGTTTTTTATATATTAAAACAAAATTAGAGCAAACTGAGTTCTCAGTATTCTGCAGTCTATCCGTTCTTGAAAACCCCATATATAAATGTGATGGGATTTTGGAACTACATTTAGAGTACCTTTAGGGTACTGTTTGTTGACCTAATAATTCCAAGTCCTAAACATTCTTCTATAAACCACGAGTGGATACTCGTGTGGGATCTGGGCTCTGTGTTAGCATATGAACCAGGGCAGTTACATGCATGTTAGTGCATGTCTATGGCAGTGAGATCCCCAGACAGCGGCGCACAGGAGTGCACAAAGAGCAGCGGTTAACCTCGCCTTCACCCTGACCATGTCACCACAGCAGAGTAAACAGTGATAAAACCATTTTCATCAGACCAACGCACAGGAATAACCTACGGGGAACCACTGCAGCATGAATGAAAACACACCGTACTTCAGGTTTAATCCTGTTAATTCCACTTCTGTCGCACTCCAGTCACTATTTAATAGGATTCTCAGACATCCAGGTTATGGGATATCTACAAGAACTGAGTCAAAGAACTTTGAAGAACTTGAAGAAATTTGTTGGCAAGACAATAAAACTTAACTTGACATTATCACAACAGGATCATGAGGTCTGACCAGACCAAGTCACTGATCCCAGTTCCAAAAAAGAGATTATGAATCAGTGTCAAAAATCAAACAAAACTGAGCTTAAAGGTTCAAAGTTTCATTCAAACCAATCAAAATGTTCTATTCTTTTCTATTTTGTTGCAGTATAGTGTAGTCAAGTCATCTCTTTGTTAAATATAAACATTACTAAAAATTAATATTTATGGTAACTATCATTTGATTAAAATAGTATTAGTAATAAAGACAGTGATCTTTCAGTGGATATTGGGAGTCCTATATTCATTTGGGATGTGTTTTAAACTTGTTTGGATGTGTGTGTGCGTGTGTGTTTTCACAGTGTATAGGAGTGTATCTTTTTTTACTGTATCCACAAATTAAGTTTTTAATGGAAAATTTAAGTTAATTGAACTGAATTTAAATTGCATTGTTTTTCTTTCAATTAACCGATCATGAATGAATATTCTCAGAATAAGACGCACAGCAGAATTGTACTTTTTGGAGTACAAATGCTTGTCAGTGGGGCAGTACCTTGTACAAGTACATCATGGTACCTTGTTTTGCAAGTCTATTTTATCCTTTTAAAGTTACAAATACAGTATGTGCTGTACCCTAAGTTACCAAAATGTACAATGGTTTAATCATTCAAAATCATCGTGCTACTTCTTTTTTTTTTTCGTTTTCTCCTTTTTCTTCCAGTTTTGGGAGAAAATCAATTGGACTCACTAGTGCTACGACAAAGACCTGATCCCTCACTAGCTTCCCACCTGAGTGTGGACTGAACCCGGGAATCTGCAGTTCCCCTGTGCCACACAGGCACCTCAATCAACATGCTGCTGACTTTACTAACTGTACAGTACTTTTAGTTGAGGCTGAATCGGTACAAACTTGTGCCAAGAACTACAAGTAACTACCACCTACAGTATATGGTGGTTCAAATGCTACACATCTGGGGCCCAGGCCTGTTTGGGTACATGTGTGAAAAATGTACTTTGCAACAAACATGCACTCCTCCTGTGCTGTAGTGTGTCTGGTGTTTCCTTAATGGAACAGTTGACAGGGTTGGGCAAACAATCTTAATGAGTGACTGCTCTCCAATTATGTATTTCTAGTGTGTTTCAACATTTTTAGGCTGCTGCAATCTAAATTTGTCAGTGCTCCGCCTGAGGAACCAAAACAAACGGAAGTGTTTGACTTAACCACACATACACACACATGCATATACTCGCACGTTGCTATAGGGAGAGCTGCTTAGCAAAGTCCTTGAGCTTAAACTAGCCACATCTAATTATAGTCTCTATTTCCCATTTTAAAGGAAGGCATTCCAAAATGGATTAGCCATCTTTGTTTCTTTCTTTTCAAGTTGGCAGTGAAAAACATCCTTTGCCTTCTTAAATGCAGCAGGAATAGAGCCATCAGTTGGTCGGTAATTCAACTGACAGATTATTTGAAATTGAAAGTGTTTGTGCAAAATACCAGAACTGAAATTGACAGCAGCACCTCACTGTGACCGGCTATTGTTTTGCTTGTCATCCTCCAGTGTCCTACGCCCCATCTTCTCCATTCAGATCCTCTTCTCCTCTGTTTTCCTGAAAGCTTTTTATTAGAGCAGTAAACTAATCTCCCTTCAGTCCACCTGATCCCCACAGAGACTCCTTATTGAGTTCTACAATCTTATTTTTTCGTAAATACATTGAATTAAATCCGGCAGCAGGGTGAGGTAATTTTATTTTATTCTACTTTTTTCAAAGATATCTCAATCAGTTAGTACTCCATGCCATTAGTATCAAATTCATGTCACTTGATTTAAGGCAATTTTTGTAGGAAGTTCCTCTGCATTGGTAATTAGTGTAATTATCACACCCCCACTGGCAGGGTTTTTCACTTGTCCTGAGAAAAGTAGGCTTTTAAGACTTAGACAAGATTAAATGATCTCTTAAAGTGGACTGAATCCCAGTGGAAACGCGCCTCCTGGGGTTCAGTGTCTTAATGTGTCAGTTGGCTAATCCCCCCCCCCCACACACACACACACACACACACACACACAGTGCATCTGCAGGGATCACTGTTTATCCCCCCGGGATTTACCATCCATCACATGTTCCTTTGTTTACTGAAAGCGGTGGTCAACACTAAAATGTGGACCAGCATCAAGGAAAGAGAGACATTGTGTCCAGTTTGTCCTACATGAATAAACATTGAACTGGCCATTCTGAAAAAGTGAGAAGCCTCATGGGAGCAGATTAACATTACTGTAGTTCAATCTTTACTGTAAATCAATTCTACAGAAAGAGAGAAATGAAACATTTTAGACAACAGGAAGTGGTCTTACCTAAGAAGTCAAAATCACAGCAATATGAAGCCTGATGAGTGAAAGTCTGTGTGTGTGACTGATATATAAAACGAGGTGGAGACTTGATAGGGGGAGGGAGGAAGAGAAAGAGAGCAAGAGACTTTGCCCTCTGTTGGACTGTAATGTGACAGCAGTCCACCCTGGTGCGCATGTGAAAGTGACAAAGACTAAGAAAGTTATAACACACTGATACCTGTCTTTAAAGCACACATTAGCACACACAGTAGCTGATTAAACTGATCTCTAATCTATCTGTGCTCCAGGGAAACCTACAAACACAAAGATTTTATCAACATTTTACTGTCAAGGACACACAAATTCATGCGTTTTATATCACAGACCCTCATCTGATAAGGAAGAGTGACAACATTGAATCATATGAATGATTTATTTTATTACTGTGCTAACTAGCAGTGGTGGAATGGAGGCTAACTAAACACATTTCTTTATACTTCTACCTCACTGCATGGGAAATGTTGTACTTTTTATGGATTAAGGTTTTATGTGCAAAAGGAATGGTCAATTTATAATAATATGAGGCTTTGTTATAGATTAAAGTACAAAATAAAGTAGTTTAAATTAGACTCACCATGTCACACTATAACATTAAAGTGCTGCTCACACTGTAATACATTAGCAATGATAAATTATTAGTATATAATGATGTAACACTGACAAGGGCCATCTCCATAATGAATACTTTTACTTTATGAACATTTCTCTTTTACTTAAGTAACATATTGAATGCAGGGCTTTTTGCTTACCTGTAATGGAGTATTTTTATATTGTCTTTTGCTACTTTAAGCAAAGGATCTGAATACTTCTTCCACCACTGACTTGTAGAGAGTAACATAATAAGTGGTTCCTAAATCTCACTTCAGGAATTACTGGTGATACGGCCTTTATCCCACTAGATGGCGCCAGAAGACGCGTTACAGCTATTCCGTGCTTACTGCTTACATACTGATAAGAAATGCAAAACTATACAGTGAATTGTCGGGATAGTTTCACTGTATACTTTTACAGGATCAAATATAATCAAATCATCAAATGTTTTCTTAGTGTACACGCATACTCCGGCTGAGCTAGATAACCAAGTGAGGTAACTGCAGTTTATGTTGCCTTCACTGGTCATTTAAACTCGTACTTCGTGGCTTCTGTAGTTGAAATACTTCTCTCGCATTCATGTGGTTTGTGGGGGAAAGATCGTAAAGGTGTTTGTGCTGACCTACAAGGATCGTGGCGCATCTTCTGTTTCTTATATTTAGGCTGTTGGAATATCAACACACGATACACCAACTCATATTAGGGCTGCAACTAACAGTTATTTTTATCAATGAATCTGCTGATTAATTTCTTGTGCATTGGCAACAACTGTCACAAGCCAACTCGGCTGTAAAACAGCTTACCGGTCAACGGAGTGCAGTGACCGCATGCTGCACACAGCTTTCTCTCTCTCTTCTGCACGTCAGCGAGCACTGGACTTTAATTTACCGAAAGTGTGTTTTGACACATAACGGTGCGCTCTTTGGAGCCACGCAACTTGGCATCATGTAATTTCTTTGATTATGACTGACCGTCAGACATCTGATCACAACATAGTCTGATCCAATTCATATTTATATGTAGGCAATTTGTTGTATTTCAGTTTGGGGGGAAGCTTTTGTGGCAGTCAAGCCCTTCATCAGTCACGAATCGCAGATCTGATGGATAATGCAAACCCATTTATTAGATTTAATAGATAGATAGATAGATAGATAGATAGATAGATAGATAGATAGACTACTTTATTAATCCCAGCGGGAAATTTTACCGTTACAGCGGCTTAGAGCAAAAAGACATGAGCAAAATGAGCAAAAACCATACAATACTCAGCAATAACTCAATTCAACATTTACCGTTGGCTTTCTTGCTCTCTAAATCCAACATTGGTTATTTTACCCGCGTTGAGAAGCCGGATCCCCCGCAATGTACAAATCTTTACAGATTCCGAGCTTTTGGGTGGCACATGAAGGTGTCATAATTCATATCCAATGAGACCCCGCCCTGGCCACCGTGTACCGCCCACCGTCACTCTCATCTGGTCCGTACAGCAGCAGTCGCGCCTAGTACTCGCGCTATCTCCCATGGCGACCAACTAGAAAAGCATTTTCTCACCTCGACCAACCGGTTAGCTCATGTGAGCGAGCTAACGGGCGTATTATGAAATGGGATGATGTAGCGGAATAACTCTTTGGACGAACCGCGCAGTACCTTAGCATGCTAAGCTAACGTTGAGCCGTACACATTTGCCAGGAGAAACTAGCCAGTAACTAGAGCGAGCTAACGGCTGTATGCTAACGCATGCTAGCATCCACCTGCAGGCTGTTCTTGCTAACTAACTAACGCCGCTGTTGCTAGCTAACAGGATGGAAAGTGTGAAGGAAAACGAGTCTGGAGCTCTTTCAACTTCATCAACACCACAGGGGATACTTGATTCTGGCTGTGAGAGTAATTCCGTGAAGCCAAGTGGATTAACACCGCTGTCAGCGGGAAAGAGACCCTCCATCGGGGATGATGACGGTGGGGGCGCGGAGGCGAAACTCTTCGGCAAGGGACTTGCAGCCACCTCCCTTCTTCAGATTGCGATAAGGAACGGGATCTATCAAAACCAAGTTGCCAACGCTATCGGCGGTGCGGCCAAAAATATAAACATGCCTGCCGTGAAAACAGCCAACATTTACAGTCTGACAGCAGTCAACAGCACCACTTCTGTCAACTCTTTGCTGAGCAGGAGACGGCAGAGACATAAGAGGAATTTGTCGCTGGGAGCTCCGCCGACCAGCAGCTCGCCCGGCGTGTCCTCTGCGGAGGCAAGTCCCGCTCCGTCAGCCTCGCCGTTGAGCACCCTCAGCCTGGACAGGAGGACCTTTCTTCGACAGAAGCAGTCAAAGCAGCTTCAGGCCTCGGATAAGACATGGGTGAGATCGGACCTCCGGCGGGGCTGCATTCACGTCCACGACTGGCTCACGCCCTCCTACCCGCGGCCGGTGCTCTGCACAGTGGACACCACTGCTAAGGAGGTAGCCAGTAAGCTGGAAGGGAGCAAAGCTGGGGCTGTGTTGAGAATTAACTGCAAAACCACTGCTTTAGTTGACTTAAATGATAATTGTAAAGATAGTAATGGACAGGCTGATGAAATCGAAAGTCTTCATGACAGTGTGGATGTCAAAAACCTCAAAGCAGAGGAGAATGAACACTCAAAACAGTATTACCCTGATACTAAACTGTCTTCTAACTTGTTGGATGATAAAACCGCCAGTAACTCTTCATCTGAGGTCTGTCTGAATCACATTGGGATGGATCTGAGCCTGAGTGTGGCAGACTGTTATGGAGTCTACTCTGGTTCAGATATGGAGAGCAGCACCTGTGAGGACTTCAGCCCAGGTGGACCCAGAAGCACAGAGCTCCGGGACTCGCTCAGTGATGGGCTGGGTTTGGGCACAGACTCTTCAGTGTTGAGCCCAAACTGTGACAGTGCCACAGAGGGACCTGACCCGTTTGAAAGCTCCTCAGATGAAGTAGAGCTCACCTCTTCTCCAACACATTCAACGGGCAACTCTGCTGCAGACCAGCAAGCGGACCTGCCTACCACAGACCCCTGCAGTGCTTCCAGCCAAGTGACAACCACCCTAGATGACACTGAAGCTGGAGCTGGTGATAACGTAGATATCCCCAAATTAATCAAACCTCCCTCTAAATGCTCCAGCAGCTCTCAGACTCAGCCCCTGACCAGCCAAGCATCTGTCCAGCCTGACCTGGAGATCCCCGGGGGCAGCAGAGGATGGCCGGAGCCCATCAATACTAGTCCGACCCCGGCTCTCTTCGTCCAGCTGCACGGTGGAGCTGTGCAGCGGCTGGGAGATGATGAGAGGCCTCTGCAGATATTAAATGAGTACCTCACTAATCTTGGGTTTGAAGATCCATGGAGGGTGCAGGGGGAGGGGATGAATCCAGAAATTGGCTGTCTGATACGCTTCTACTTTGGTGAGTACTTTGTTTAAGTTGTAAAAAAAAAAAAAAAAGTCAATTCAAACCATTTTCTAGAAGTTAATGATGATTTATTCCTAAAGAAAGCTCTACAGGCAAGTATTGTATGTCCTGACATTTTTACGAGTTTCATTATCATTCTTTTCCAATTATACAGTACTGTAGCTGTCAGAGAGCCACTAGCTGCTAGTTACACCATGCCACTTTAGTTGTGCTCGGCTTGTCTCTGCTCATTCATTGTTCATCCTTTCTCAGTGTACTGTGAGCGCTGTTATTGTGTTTGGTCAGTCGGACTGTTAAACAAGAGTATTCAATTGTCCTGGTGGGACAATACCCAGTGTTTGGCCTGTAAACCCACCCAACCCCTCTGTGTGTAGGCCTGTAGGGAGACACATCTGGAGGTAACAGGTGTGCTCTTTCGCCACACCTGTCACCAAAATCATGAGGCATTATGGATTCTGTTTTTCTTCTTCTGCTGCTGCCGTTGATGTTATTGTTGTTGTTATTGATAAAGATCCTGTTTTGCTGACAAGCAGGGTAAGAGGATGGAAAAACAGCCGTGATCTCTTATGGGATTAGCACAACTGCATATTGTTTTTGACCTTGTTTTTTACACATCAGCAAAGACAGTGGGGATTAAGAGTCGTGGTGTGATGATGGAGGAAGAAACAGAAAATAATTTTTACTAAAATTAAATCTTAATTCATATGCTAAGTACATTCTCAATCCTATTGTGTCCCTCTTAAGTCTTCTTTCAAAAGCATTCAAGAACTCTTCTTTTCGTCTTCCTTTTGTTATTTTTATTTTATACAACAAGAATATACACCATTAGACATACTATTACTACACATACCAGTAACCTAGAGATATAATCAAGACATAGTACAAATCAGGCTTTCCTCTACCCTGAAAATGTAACTCAGAGAGATGGGCAAATTCCCCTGCCTTCCCCTACAGCCCCCACTCTTGGCTCCCACAGTAACATGACAGAGGAACAAAGCATGACGTAGAGTTAGGCTGCTGAAAGCAGGGGCCCTTCCAGCTACTGCAGACAAACACACAGCCACGAAACAAGCAGTGAAAGGCTGGCATGACAGAGACAATTACAGAGGAGACGTGCTGTGATGATATGAAGTGACTACAAAATTCATGATGTTGCCAAAATGAGAGATTTCAAGTTAATTTGGAATAATTTACCACAAGTCAGCCACTGTAAAACAGTGTTTCCAACTTTTTTGGCTTGTGAGCCTTTAAAAACGAAGCAAAGTCAACTCACAACCCCTTGTTGAGTGATTTATTTCTTTTCAGACTGTTATTTGTGAAAAAGTTTTATAGGCCTGCCTGACGAAGTGTCCTGTCCTCTCGCTGTGTACAGTGTGAATTGTTTGTTAATGTTGATGTTCAGAGTCGAGCTAAAGGAGTTTGACTCAGCATAATCCCTGTGGCAAAACGCACATCGCCAAGTGTTCTGTTTCTCGCTCGCTCGCTCGCTCTGTCTCGCTCACACACACACACACACACACTGTGCTGACAGTAAGAGAGAAGTGACCTTAGTGGAACTCAGATTTCACCTCCTCAGTGTTTCGGATCTCTCTGAGACAGTTGCAGCAGCAGACTTCTCTTCACCACAGAACTGCAGTACCCAGGGGTCACTGCTTCACTTTACAAGGTTAAACACTCGCCCAACAAACTTGTCTGATATTTGTGCCTAAAACCCACTAAATACCTGCAGGCTGTGAAGGCAAACTTCTTATTTTGTCCTCGTGTTGTGACCGTCACAGCACCACGCCAGCTGCACAGCTCTGTGATGCTGCTTCAGCTGAAATGCAAAATACAGCTTCAAGCAAAGTCTTGTAACTGCTGCTAATAAGATGGATAGAAACGACAGACACTTGGTGCACTTAGGGACACCGGGCTTGTCAGGGACAATTTGCACCAAAACATTTTGCTGTAGCATGAACAGGAAATGGCTATTTTCAGCTTGATGAGAGACAGGATGTTCTCCATTCAGAGAAATAGATGGAAGGAAAGGGCATGTATGCGTGTATATATTAACACACTACGTCTTGCCTGCTCCGCCAAGGAAGGGTGGACCCACACAATACGCATTCCACATTATTGTTTAGTTTAAAAAGGGGTCCATTTGAAAGAATCAGATTGATTTGCTCCATCGGTTGTATTGTTAGTTTACGTCACATTTATCTAATCATAAGCTTTGGGCATTTGTGGTATGAGACACCATATGATGTCACCGACTGATTGTTGAATTACAAGTCAATAATGTATGAAAATACACAACGTATTGACACACTGTCTATGTTGAGGCTTTGACTAAATTTGAATCGTGACACTTGATTGTGTTTATAACCACCAGATCTAAGTTTATTATGAATTGTTCTCCGGTGGCTTTTCATCTTTATTTACTTACATCATCAGTGTCTGCACTGTCAGGACTCCCTGTTCCTGTTTGAACTGAGGGTACGTACAGAACTCAAAAAGGGAGTTTTCATGTGGGCAGATCCTTCATCTTGAAATGAACTACAAAAAGCTCTGGAATTATGGATGGCAGTCACCCAAAGTGCAAGCATAATGAATGTTTGTTCAGGAAACCGTGTGCTTTTGTGGCTTGCTTTTAAGCTTTCCCTCTTTTTCTGACTTTTCTGTGTGTTGGATCTGTCTTTGTAACATAACTCTGCTCCCATTTTGGTATAGGCTTTGTTGTAAAAGAGATTTTTAATCTCAATATTTAGATCCTGGTAAATATAGAAATAAAATCAACTACCCATGTTAGTTTTTCCTATTTATTGACATTGAAATAATATACCTCCATTACTGCTGTGCAATATCTTAATAATCTCAATAAGCTACACTTAACTCGACAGTACATGCACCACTGCTTATTACTTATTACTTATTTTATTACATTGTATTATTACACCGTATTATCATCATCAACCGGTAAACCCACTTGGTACTTCACACTTATTTTATCTTATACTTATACCCACCTGGTACTTAATTTATTTTCTGACCTGTTTTTATAGTGTTTTGTAGTGTATTATATTGTTTGCTAGTACTTTCTCCTGTGTGCACTGACGTAAAGGCGAGCTGCTGTAACAAAGAGTTTCCCTTCGGGGATCAATAAAGTATTTCTGATTCTGATTCTGATGGGTTGGGTCATCAAACCTCTATAAAAATTTAAACTCCACTTGACTCAAGAGTAGGGCTGGTATCATTTCAATATCTTTTACACTATTGCTAAAACAATACCTGAGTTTCAGGTTGTTTTTTTTTTTTATGTGGAGCTGAATCTGATCAAAGAATAAGTGAACAAGACACTGAATCTGACGAAGCATTCAGTGCCAGCCTTCGGTACTTGACTGCTTTACATAAAAGTATTGAGGTTTGATACCCAGCCCTACTCGGGAGTTGGTTAGTCCCAGTGAAACCGAAGTGACGTTTTGTCTAAGTCACTGGAGGAGGCAACAGTGAGGATCTAGGTGGTTGTGTTATAAGACATTACATAACCAGCTAATCTGATTACAGGCCTCTCAGTGGCTCAGACTCTTCACGTGTCTCCCTTTCTCTTGTTCTCTGGTGTGTGTGATCACCAGAGCAGAGAATAAAACACCCAGACCGAAAAACACAGTTTCAAAAGAGAATCTACATTATCAGTCAGTTCATAGTTGGTTTCACTGGGTTTAAACACACGGGTTAATGCAGGGGAACACCATGTCTGTTTTTTCTGGTCAGTCCCCCGCTTCGCCCTGTGGCTGTAACTAAACTGTGGCTGCTTTTTGTGCCAGCAACAAGTTAATGTAACAAACCACGCCTGAGTGACTGCTCATCACTTACATAACCACATAGCTCTCTGTTGTTCTCGCTTTCTGAAAAGTGTGAGAGTTGATTCACAAAATCCCAGGCAGCTAAAAATAACATGTTGCAAAAAGTCCATTATGAAAAATACAGTCAGTGTGTATAATGATCACTACACTCATGATCATCAGCAATCTCATTTAGTCTCATATAACGAGGTTCCTTCTCTCTCTCCAGGTAAGCCTCGAAGTGTGGGTGGTTCTGAGCGCGTGCAGCTTTCTGGGGTGTTCAACGTGCGGAAAGGGAAGCTGGCGCTGCCGGTGAACCGCTGGTCGAAGCGTCAGGTCACGCTGAGTGGAACCTGCCTCATTGTCTCATCTGTGAAACACGCCCACACCGGCAAGATGCACATCCTCCCTCTCATTGGAGGAAAGGTACTTTCTGAAATGCTTTCATGTCTTTAACTTGTTTGATTAGTATTCTGGCTTGGTACATGTTTATCAGCCTTAAAGGGACAGCATTCATCTCTGTGGTTTAGAGCAGTGGCACAAAACATTTTTGTTTTGTAGCTCAGAGGTTGTAATGCCAGGTTATTCTTCCTCTCCTGCTGCCACACTATTCCCAGCTAACGACTAGTCTTCCTTGAGACGGTTATCTTAGCATAAACACTTGGAACAGGGGGAAACCGCAAACCTGGTTCTGTCCAAAGGTTATAAAACCAGCACCTCTAAAGCTCACTAATTAACATGTTGTATCTTGTTTGTGTAATCTGTACAAATACTGTAATGTACAATTAACAATTTATTATTTTATAGTGAGTTATGTACTGGACGATTTCTTCCATACTGGGCACAGTGACTTCCTGGACTCAGGGTGGTGACAAGGGTCCTGGAAGTCACTGCTCCTGGCCATGAAATAGTTCCAACACGCAACTCTGTTAAAAAAAGATACGACTTGTCATTTTTACGCTTCAGTTTGTTAATCAGAGAGCTTCAGAGGTGCACGTGTTCATATTTTTTAACTTTGGACAGAGCCAGGCTAGCTGTGTCCCCCTGTTTCCAGTCCTTACTCTAAGCTAGGCTAACCATCTCCTGGCTCTAGCTAAATATTTATTGTTCAGACATGAGAATGGTATCAATCTTCTCATCTAACTCTCAGCAAGAAAGCAGATATTTAACGTATTTCCCAAAATGTAGAACTATTCTGTTAAGAAAATCATAGTATTTTGTTCTAGTAAAACATTAAATAAGCCAAAAAAAAACTCGTAAGATGAGCAAGAGTTTAGTTTTTATAATGACATTTTGAACACTCAAGGAATATTGAAACATCAATAATGACAATGCTCACTTGGTCCTTATTGCCCACCGCCTTTGGTTGTTTCCTGTCCTCAGGATAATTGTAGAGTAAAACACTATCAGTCGTTTATCGCTGCAAGTCCGTTCTCTTTGGTAATGTCCCTAAGGACTTGCTAAGGACAACAGTAAAAATGCTGACTAAATTTGAGACTGTTTTTGATCAGTTAGAACAGACGTGCAGGGTTCAGGGTAGCACTGAAATGCATTTGTAGAATCCATCTTTGTTTTTAAAACACACCGTACAACTCAATGGTGATCTATAAGACACATTGATCATGAACGGAGACTAGAAACAACCTCAGACACTCTGATGAAGGCAAGATAGCTGAAAATGTTTGGTGGATAAATCATGGTATATTTGGTAAGTTGTACTACGTGTTTTCATTTTGGATGGACTGGAATTAAAAGTCACACTCATCTGCACATCGGTGTGTGTGCATTCTCAAAGTTAGAATGTATCCTTGCCCAGCAGAAAAAGATTGATTTGTGCTATATCAGTCATTTCCAAAAGAGATAAAAACATGCATTTCTGGATAATCTGATATACTTTTGGAAAAACAGAAATGGAATTTCAGCCATTAAGTAGGCTAGACATAGGAAGATTTGTTTAAAGAAAAGATGCAAGTAAACTAAAATATGTTCTCTGCTGCAGGTGGAGGAAGTGAAGAGACACAGCCACTGTCTGGCTTTCAGCTCAGCTGGTCCTCAGAGTCAGACCTACTACATCAGCTACAACTCCTACACAGAGCACCTCCGCTGGCACAGGACGGCCTCAAAGGTACTTAAAGTGTTATATGTATGTATTTGTGTCCATGGTAACACTCTTTGCTTCCATAATTACATTTTTTTATTGTCACATTAAATTCAAGGTTGATTTATCATGATGACTATGGCAGGATTTTACTGCCTCTTTGTCACGAGTTGCTCATCATGGTGTCCTGTCTATCCGTCCCTCTTTGTCAGATTGCATCCCAGAGGGTGAACTCAGTCGACCTGTCGTGCTGCAGCCTGGAGGAGCTGCCTGCTCAGCTCTTTTACAGCCAGGACCTCACTCACCTCAACCTCAAAAACAACTTTATTTCGCTGCACAAAGGTGTTCCAGCACTCACCAGGTGAGGGTCTGTCACCAACACTTCTGCAAACACTTCACTGAGACAGAGTCTACTACCAGCCTGTGTGCTTACGAACAAGGCAACAGGAGAAACTAACAAATGAAAAGCATTTTCCTCTTTGTTATTTTCTCTTGGATGTGGAATGCCCCTCAGGTTTTTACTGTCTTGCTACCATATGGTCTAAAGAGGAAGCAGCTTAGATCAAAGTACAGATGACGTGTGTGTGTGGGCGGATCTGTGGTTTGGATGATTGAAAGAGAGCTACACTGATGATGAGAGATTTGACATCCAGTCACCTGACCTCTGGGACTGAGGGCTTTTCCCTGTCTGTGGGTCTGTGCAGATTTTCACTTATTTTCATCATCTGCTATGGGACAAGTCAAAATACATAATTACAAAAAAAATAATGCTTACGTTTTTTTAACCAGGAGCCAACCCTACAATTAAGATGGGCAGTATAATTTTTAAACATTAAAGCATAAGGCTGGCAATATTTTACATTTTTCTTATTTATAACAAATCCCATGAAAAGACCAATGTGTTTGTCCGTTTCTCAATAGTCTTTGACTTCCCTACCCTGTCTGTGGCTCTCAACCCCAAGCCCATTGGTTCCTATGAAGATGTAAATCTTTAAACACAGATCATACATATATACTTTGATTTTAATAAAAAAAAAGCAGCTCAGTAATTTCTTATATAGCTGGTCACTGTAGATTTTAGCAAACATTACTCAAACAGGAGAAAGTGGCATATTTATTGGGGACTATTTTCAGCAGTGGATTAATCCACATTTGGTTCTCTAGTGAGTATTTGGGGCAGCAGGATGGTGTATGTGGGATTGATTCAAAATAAACTACAGTGTGTGTGTTCATGGTAATGAAGGAACATGTCACCCAATGCAACAGTGTAGCTCAATGATGTGTTTTTAATAGTTTTTTTTTTTTTTTTTTTTACATCAATGGAGCTCTGTGGCACAGAGGAAGAAGATATATTGGGCTTGGATACACACACAATACTTGTTAGTTGGATCAATTTATTGTTGCTTTCTGTCTCTTTTGATTTTGGCTTCGTTTCAGCCACTTTATGTCAAGAGAACATTATGTTAAAGCCTGACAGACTTTTACTTGATGGAAATGAATACATATACTGTATATAAACAGCCATTGTTCCTCCATAAACACACACTTCCCGGTGTGGCTGTGACTTTCCCTCGGAAGGATGTGGGTCCGGCTCAGTCTTTAACCCTGACCCCTCTGTGAACTGGATTAGGTTAGGCTTGGAAAGCCAGGGAAGACACAGACACACACACACATAAACACACAAGCTCCTACCTGAACCACATGCTGAACTGTTATGGTGAAAACATTATGGTGATGTATCCTTGAGACCCTGTGCAGGCTTCCTCTCCTGTAAATCTCCTTGTTTATAAGAGAGGTGTTATGTAACTAAAAAAGTTTGCACATTGTTTGTTTTTGTTTGGCCTTCTTCTGAATTGAAGCTCTAAGTCTGATTGTAGCACTGAAAGATTAATATCTTTGTCCCTCTCTGTCTGCCCTTTTCTTCCTGTCCCTCCCTCCCTCTCTCTCCCTCTTTCTCTCTCTAACTCTCTCTAGGTTTTGTAAACTAAGAAGCCTCAGTCTGTCAAATAACGCTCTGTCAGAGTTTCCTCTCGCCTTGTGTGACATCTCCTCGCTTACGGAGCTAAACTTGTCTGGAAATCGTCTCCTGTCTCTGCCTGCAGAAGTAGGAACCATGCACAAGTAAGTGGGCTGAAATAAAATGATGACCTCTGGGGGGCAGCTATTAATGATAACGATGATAATCATTTGCCAGGTATTTGCCCGAGAGCAGAATGTATCCTCAGTGACCTGTACTTTGCTGACATCAGACAGGAGTTGTTTTCATTGTGGTTCCATCAGTGCAGATTAATTCCTCTCTGTATTAAGTGAACAACTGGCTGTACACCAGACTTCTGTCCTGACAGCGCAGAGGGTTTGTCCAGGTGATCAGAGTGCAGAGTCATGCTGATGCTATCCCTGCATTACAGGGAATTTGGGGTCAAGCGCTCAGTTATCATGTCCACCAGCAAATTGTGTGTGCGTGTGAATGTCTGTACCATAGACTGTATAAAAAAATGGACGTAGTGTCCGTGACGTCACCCATAGGTTTCTGAAGAGCTGTTGTGAAGCTCAGTGTGGTGGCTCCGGCCGTCACCATCTTGGCAGTCCCTGACTCCGGCTAATCCAGTAATGGGCAAAGAGGTGGAGCTGAGGCGGGCTGAATGAAGCCTGGTTGCTGAACCACCTAGCGGCATGCCACCTGATAGGGCACCCACCTGTCACTCAAAGCGGCCACACCCTTAATTATGCATAACTTTAAGCCTTAATATAATTTAAACGTCCATTCAAGGAACTGCAGTTTTGGCACTTTGCGTTGGCTTCATTTTTCAGCCCCAGAGGTTGCTGTTTGGTCTGTACTCTTGCTTTTGCTTGTATGAATATGTGATGTTGGTGAGTCAATTGCAAACGCACATGATGTAGATAAGTCCATCTTCAGACATGTTTTTGTAATAGGATTTTTAAAGTTGAACTGAAATTCTTTACACAACACTTGTTGTGTAAAGAAATATAAACTAATAATACCGCAGCTATTTTCCATCATCCAAGAGGATAAAACTGTTTTTGGATGTATTTGTGGAACCGGCATCAAAGCTTTGAGCCTGTTGGTGGATGTTTCCAAAGAACGTTTGATACAAGATGGGTTTTTTTTAATTCATGTTATTTCAACACCTGCTGAGTCTTCGGCAGCACCTGCACATTCAGTCCTGTGATCATCCTGCATTATAGAAAGGAGGTTGTCTAGCTAGCATTAGCTGTCTCTCTTTGTAGGTCCAGTTGTTGTGACGGCTAATGACAGAACTGTCAAAACTCACAGCGAGTAGTCCTGTAACGTCAGCACTCTGTACCTTATCCTGTGATTCGAATCGCAGCGAGTAATATACGGAATAATGGAGTAATAACGGGAGGGCTGAAATTGCAGATGGGGCTAAGCAACGGCTAACAACGTCTGTGTGGCTGCTGAAATTTAAGTACCATTACAAATTATTTTTAGTGCCCGCCCACGCAGATGTTGGACCAATCAAATTACAGTACCGACTTTGTCAGTCTGAACCAAAAATTTACGCCCACTGGACACTAATGTAGGAACCTAAATTTCTTCTTTTTGGTAATTACAGTTTTGACCAAGTACTAAAGTCAATACAAACACTAAGGATATATATACTGATTTCTTAGCAAAAGTGATTTTTATTTTCAGTTTGACATTGAAGAATAAAGGCATACTTTTCCCACATAAAGTCACTTTAGTTGTGAGTTTCATGGATATTTTTAAAACATAAATGCAGATTAAGATTATTTTGAGGTACATCACTCTGAGCTTCAAAATCCCCTCCCCTCTTCTCTTGTTGTTGTGTTCAGCCTGCAGACTCTTCTCCTGGATGGTAACTTTCTGAGTTCTCTGCCTGTGGAGCTGGGCTCTCTGGAGAGCCTGACCTACCTCGGCTTGTCCTTCAACTGTTTTAGCTGTGTGTCCCCCGTCCTGGAGAAGCTCAGAGGCATGGAGAGACTCTGTCTGGCAGGGAACCAGCTCTCTGTCCTGGATATAACCGGACTGCAGTGGCTGCCTGCTCGCCACATAGATCTCAGGTAAACATATTCCTACAGACTCTGACATTTTTAGACGCAATACTGGAACAAAGCTCATCTGAAATCTAACACTTCCCAAGGTGCTGCAGAAAAAATGTGCTCTGTATTTCTACATCCCTGCCTGTTTTGCTCTTTTTGTCCCGTGGGTTTAACACCAAATAATTAAGTTCAATTTAGCCTTTTATTTAATTTTTTCAGCCAAAGCAACGAGTGTTGAAATTAGAGCTAAAATGAAATTAATTAATTGATAAGTAAAGAGACGTTTTTACTCTCTTTCTACTCTCTTTCCTTATGTTCATGTTCTCTCTTATACAGGCTGAACCAGCTTCAAAAGGTGACAGTGGGAGACTCAGAGCAGCTGGTCCACATCGTCCAGCTCGACCTGAGGGACACTGGTTTACAGGAGCTGGATGTCAGGCCTCTGTCTAGGCTGGAGCTACTCCGCTGTGACAGAAACACTCTTTCCCTCCTCAGAGTCAGTGGCCACGCCCTCAAGAGCCTGCACGCTGCGCACAACGGTACTAACATTTATTATGTGTTGTGTTCTATAGATCTTAAAAAGTCTTAAAAAATGTCTTGCACTATTTATACATTCGCACTCAGACTATAAAGAATTATGCATGTTGTTTTTGTACTTGTAGAGCTGAAGCTGCTGGAGGTGCAGCCGGTGCCAGAGAATCTGACTGTTCTGGATTTGTCCTGGTATGAAGACTCTATGAATACTTAACTGTCCTATTTACTGTGTGGGGAAAAAAGGCTGTGTGCTTGTTCTAAGCTGGGTGCTGACTGTATTCTATGTTTTATTAAAGGAACAAGCTGGAATGTGTCCCTGAGTGGGTGTGTGAGAGCAGCAGGCTGGAAGTGTTGGACATCAACCATAATTCTGTTACAGAGCTGCCTATAAGGTGAGCATCACACAAACTCACAAACGCCTGCCGCATAGACGCATTTTTTGACAAACTGTGTAGAAAGAGGTTCTTAAAATGCCGAAGGGCAGGTGGGTAGCTGATTGGATGTAAAAGTTTAAAACAGTTTAAAGGCTCATATAGCACATAATTAAAGATTTCTAAAAGGCATCAAACACAAAGCTGGCGATCAGACACATCAAGCTTGAAGAAGGTATGCCTTCTTGAAGCTAAAGTTCTTTCTTAGCCTGCTGTCAGACTGACATTAACACTGTGTCAAAAAATGCAGCCTCCTCGTTCTTTTCAAAGAGATCACTGCGTTGGTACAGTGGGAGTACTGATGTACTGGCAAAAAACAAAAACACACACGTTGTTTGGCAGAAAAGTTTAACTTGGCTCATTTTTACAGCAACATTAAGCAGAAATGCACTGATTGAATTCAGTTCAATTCAACTTCGTTTCTCTTCTTTCTAAGATACTATATTTCAACTTGTCAAAAATGGAGAAAAACTGAAGAAAAAAGTTTATAATGTGCAACATTGTTTTAAGATGCAGGATCATTTTAGTGTAGACTGTTGTTTACAAGTACATTGCAAACACTGTACATACAGATACACAGGATAGTAATAGTGCTGGTAAGTCTTTAAACTCATAGACGTAATATTCCAAAAGGTTTCATTGGTACCTGTAGCAACACGCCCACACCAATGCAGTGCTATTGTCAGTCTGTTTACAGCCACAACCAAAAACATGTACGATTGCCTTCATAGACAATTTGATCGTAGCTTTTTGGGGGCCATACACGCATGATGATAGTGGTCATTGTGTCCAACTACAGGCTACATGAAATACAAATGTAATTCCAACTCATGGTCAAGCCCTTATCCATTTCTTCTCCTTCTAGCCAGTCATGATTCAACAGTTAATTCAACATTAGGTGAACTTATTGTACCTCAGTAGAAAATGGAGTCACTGTAACAGAGGGGTACACAAAATACTGTTCTGTGTCCTCATCAGGCTCAGTTCACAATGACAGATTTACAGTACACACAGAGAGACTGAGCTTGCCATGTTGTTGGTGTGTTGTAGGCTGATGTCCAGTGGGAGCCTGAGAAAACTGCTGGCAGGCTGGAACGAAGTGTATCGGCTGGCTGAGAGGCTGGAGAGATCACTGCTAGAGGTCCTGGACCTCCAACACAACCATCTGACTGAGCTCCCACACAACCTGTTCATCAAAGCACAGAGGTGCACACAACAACACAACATCCATTTTCTTCCTTTCTTTTTCTTTCCCTGTTTGTTCTTTCCATGGCTATTACATTGTGTTTTTCACATCTTTTTTTCCACCTATCTATGTATTTTCTTCCCCTTTCCATCTGTCAGTTTTATTTTTTGTCAAGTAATTTGTTCAAGTACTAAGTTTGTATTCTCTGCTGGGATTTCATCACAGCTTGCGATACCTAAATGTGTCGGCCAATACGCTGGAGAACCTCCCTGCGGCCAGCCTATCAGAGGACAGCTCCAGCAGCCTGGAGGAGCTCTATGTGACCAATAACAGCCTGTCCGACAAGTGCGTCCCTCTGCTGACTGGACACGGCCACCTCAGGGTGCTTCACCTCGCCTACAACCAGCTACAGACCTTCACTGCCAGGTGAGCTTGCAAAAGAGTAAATCAATCAAATGTATACCTTGAATTGTGCTACATTGAACGACAAATTAAAATAAGAAACAGAAAGCATACTGCTCAGACACACTGTCACCCTCAGAAGCGTTTTTGTATTAAAGTGTAGTTCTGGCTGTGTTAGGTTGCAGAACATCACCCAATGTTATTCACCTAATTGTAGGCTTGTAGGCCCACCCAAGCTTACATTTAACTCACATTCCTTTGCTTTTATGAGCTGTCCTAATCCTAGAAACATGGTACGTTTTATGTTATCACCCAGTCTAAAATATAATAAAACATCCTTGCTTCAGAATCAGGTTAAGGTCACAAGAGAGATGAGTTTGATAAATGTGGTTCCTAAAAATAAAGTTTGCAGTGCCAGCGCTCTGATATAACCGCACCTCCACCTCCTGCAGTAAACTGGCACGACTGGAGCAGCTGGAGGAGCTGGACCTGAGCGGCAACAAACTGAGGGCTGTGCCCACCACCATCCTCAACTGTCAGCGTATGCACACACTCTCCGCCCATTCCAACTGCATCAACGCGTTTCCCGAGGTTCTCCAGCTGCCTGAGATCAAGGTTAGTCTGATATACGCAGGTATTTTAGGCACCATTTCCTTTCATTCATTTAGCTGTGATGGTCCTCTGGAGCTTGAAAGTGTAAATGTATATATTTTCTTTCTTCTAGGCACACATCCACACAAAACATCCCCACACACTCTTGAAATGAAGGATGAAAATCAGCATCATTCCACTCTAATGACAAAACCCGTGCACCTTCTGTCCCTTTTTATCCATCTGTCTACCTCTGTGCTCATCTTTATTGGGTTGGGCCAGATCAGGAAATCCTTTGTAATCTCCTAGTAACTCCCTAATCTCTGCCTTTCTCTGAACCCAAATGACGGTTCCAGAGTCCTGGCTGCGCATGAGTGTGTGTGAAAAAGAGTGCACAAAACTCTTCAGTCAGAATTTTGAAATGAATAAAACATTTTTGCCACATGAAGCCCATTGCAAAACAGTAGCTAAACATTTAATATCAACTATCTAATATAAACTCGTAACAGCTGCAATGTGTAGCATTAAGATATCACGTGCAGGTCGTCTCACATTAACAGACCTGCAGTGATGAACTGTTTCCACATTTTGGACACATCAAATACTCCTTTTTCACAGTAGACATTTGGACTAGTCGTTGAAGAAAAAGTACAGCTGTTGATATCTCTACTAACATTAATGATGGCTCCGTTCTATTCAAGTGTCCCAGTAAGCCATGACAGTGAGCCAGCATGCACATAGACCTTTTTAACAGCAGACATTTCGACTTATCATAGCAAGAAAAGCACAGGTGGAACTACTGACATTAACAATGGCTCTGTTCCATTAAGTGTCCTAGTGAGCCAGCATGTACAATACCAAAACCTGAAACTGGCTCACCTAAATGGACACTCATTAATGTTATTAATTACACCGGTGCTTTTCCTGCTTTGACATGTCAAAATGTCTTCCCTGAAAAAGGAAACTTTTATCATTACATGACTCATACTTGGATACATGTGTCATGTAATGATATATTATTTCTGCAACACAATTAACAAGTGAAATCACATTTTGAACTAGTGTTGGAAGACAAACAACTCGCTTTTGTTGATACCAAACAGAACCTTTTGAGAAAGGGCAAAATGAATCATCAGGTCTGATTTGCAGAAACTGCAAAATCTACACTTTAAATGATACATTTGTGGAAAGTAAATTTATCTGAATTTTTCCATTATGGATATCCTTGATTATGCTGTTATGAGTGTGGTCATATATAGTAAGAACAAGTATGAAAATCAAAAACTGAGATAAGTCAAGATCCATCTAGAATCGTCTTGTAATCAAATTGAAAAGCAAGGTGAGAGTTTCTCTCCTGTGAACTGACCCTTCGTCTCCGTCCGTCCGTGTGTGTGTGTGTGTGTGTGTGTGTTTTGCTTCCTCAGTGTGTTGACTTGAGTTGCAACGAGCTGACCGAGGTGACTCTGCCAGAGACGCTTCCTCCAAAGCTTCAGGAGCTGGACCTCACAGGCAATCCTCGCCTCAACCTGGACCACAAGAGCCTGGAGCTCCTCAAGTATGAACCTGAGAGATACTGCAGCAGTTATAATCTATGGGAATATATATATATATATATATATATATATATATATATATATATATATATATATATATATATATATATATATATATATATAATATATTTGACTCATTGACTTGTGAAAACAACCGGCTGACTCTGTTTGTTTTTTTCTTTTCTTACTCCTCTCCGCAGTAATATCAGATGTTTCAGGGTGGATCCATCACCTTCAGCTCCGTGTGTGAGTGAGAGCCACGGGGCCCCTGCAGTCTGGAGCCACGGCTACACAGAGGCCTCTGGAGTCAAAAACAAGTCAGTCCTCCCCCCTCTCTTTCTGTTTCTATCCATCTCCTCACTGGCATTTTTTCCTTTGGAATTAATGTCTTTTATTGATCTCTCAAAGTCTATAAGACCGCAATTAATAAGTAAGTAAATGTTATTTAGATTATTTAGTACTTTTCCAAACCACAGGTACAAAGTGCTTTCAGAATATATTAAAAAAAAACACTAAAATACAATAATGATTTTTAGAAAGTTTTGTTCAAAAGCACTGACTCAGCTGACTCCTTGGTGTTGCAGCTTCACAGTAAAAGCATGAAAGTTTTTAGCCTGGACAGCAAAGCTTTAGAAGCTTTTTGTCAGCAGATCTACGTTTTAGTTTTTAACCTTGGACATTAGCATCTAGTGTTGGTCAGGAGGCTTGGCTGCTGCAGTCTGGACCAGTTGCAGATGTGCAGTGGCTGAACCATTCACACATAAAAATTCAGACTTAACTCAAGTAGGCAGGTTTAGATGAAGGCAAGGATGATTAGCTCGGCTATATTTCTTGGCTGAATTGTCCGTATACATAACTTGTTGATCTTGTTGTTGTTCTCAGGCTGTGTGTGGCTGCTCTGGCCTTGGACAGCTTCTGTGGGATTCGTGAAGCTCTATATGGAGTTTTTGACGGAGACAGGAACGTTGAGGTGCCTTACCTGCTGCAGTGCACCATGGGAGACGTGCTAGCAGAGGAGCTTCAAAGGGGCCAGAGGCAGGAAGATTACATGACCAACACTTTCCTCACAATGCAACGGTAAGCACACGCCTTATATGATTCCTTACACACAGAAGTGAAACAATCACACCTGAATACTTCCACAGCCCATTGCAGTGTGTGTGTGTGTGTGTCTTGAACTAAGTGTTTCTGTGTTGCTCTCCTGCAGGAAACTGGGCACAGCAGGCCAGAGGATGGGCGGCTCAGCAGCTTTATGTCACATCAGACATGACCCGATGGCTCCCGGGGAGCACGGCGGCTGCTTCACCCTGAAGGCCGCCAATGTTGGCAGGTGCCAGGCTGTTTTGTGCCGCGACGGCAAAGCTATGCAACTCTCCACCACACACACTGTGAAAGACGAGCCAGAGTATCAGAGGGTCCGGCAGCATAACGCCATCATCACCGAGGTAAAGACAAACTGTTCACTCGTGTTTCTTGTGTTTGTGTTAGTGATTTGTGTGCACTAGTGCTGAAACGACGAGTTGATTAATAGATTTTCTGATTGACAGCAAGTAAATGTTGATTACAGATGAATCCTCATTTATTAAGCAAAAATGCCCAAATTATCTTTAGGTTTTGGACAAAATAAACAGTTTGAAGTGTTTACCTTGGAATTGCGATGAGCATTTTTAAAAATGTTTTGACATTATATAGACAAAACAATTAGTCGATTAATTTAAAATAAATAGATTAAAAATAGATTAGATTCATTAATAGATTAGGGCTGCAAGTAATGACTATTTTCACTATTTCTGGACATTTTATAGACTAAACGCTTAACCAATTAATCAAACAAGTAATCGGCAGATTAATAGATTGATCAAATAGTCTATAAAATGTCAGAAAATAATGGAAGAAGTGACTTTTACAGTTACCAGAGCCCAAGGTAACATCTTTAAATTTCCACTTTTGTTTGACCAATGATACATAACTCAAAAATACTAAATCTAAATTATATAAAACAGGGAAAAAATTACAAATGATCACATTTGAAAAGCTGGAACCAGCAAACTGGCATTTTTGCTAAATAAAGAGGCAATTAACTGATTACCAAAATTCTGTCAGTTAACTAATCTTTTCAGCACTGTAATTGTTGGATTGATAAACATTATCAGTAGTTACAGCCCTAATGTGTACATTTGAGGTTTTGTCTGAAGAAAATTACATAACTGCCCTGTATCCTACTCTGCAGGATAACAAAGTCAGCGGTGTAACTGACACCACCAGAATTATGGGTTACTCCTTCCTGTGCCCGTCTGTGACCCCCAGACCCCACATCTCCACAGTGACCCTCACCCCGCAGGACGAGTTCTTTCTCCTGGGCAGCCGGGGCTTGTGGGACATGCTGTCTCCCGCCGAGGCAGTGGAGGCGGTCAGGAGTGTACCGGATGCTCTGGCTGCTGCCAAGAAGCTGGTGACTCTGGCTCAGAGCTACGGCTGCTCTGACAGCCTCAGCGCTGTTATCGTCCAGCTCAGTATCACAGAAGACTGCTGCTGTTTCTGCGAGCCGCCACCTCCACCCCCCAGCCCCGGCCTGGGTGCACACACCAGCACACACCCCTACTCAGCGAGCGGTGACAGCGGCAGCCCGCTGCCACCGGCCTCCTCAGGAACAGTGAGCGAGCTGAGCAGCGAGTTCAGCACGTCTGAGATGAGCAGCGAAGTGGGATCCACGGCGTCCTCAGAGGAGCCGCCGCCTCAGACCGAGCCCCTGACGTCCCACCTGAACCTGCCGGGGCGAGCCGGCGTGCGGAGACCCGCCTGTAGAGGTGGGAGCTTCCAGAGGCAGTTCTCTGGAGCTCTGTCTGACAACGGGGTCGACAGCGAGGACGAGGAACCCATCGCTGGCGTCTTCTCTAACGGCAGCCGCGTAGAGGTGGAGGCTGACGTCCACTGTCTGCACCGCCGTGACTGCCCAGCACCCCAAACACACACTCATGCTCAACCAAGCACAAACATCCCTCCCGCTGTCGCCCCGCATCATGAGCCTTCACCTCTTCCCTTGTCTTCCCCGTCTCCTTCCCCTGTCCCTCCCTCCTCTCCCTGCCTCAGCAGGGAGGCTCTGTCGGGGACTCTTGGCCGCAGGGCTCGCGCTAACGGCTCCGTGGCCTGCCAAGGAAGGAACCAGGACCTCATAGAGGAGGCGGCCGACGCCCCGGTCAGGAAGCAGGGGGGCTACTTCAACGCTCCTGCCCAGCCGGACCCTGACGACCAGCTTATCATCCCGCCAGAGCTGGAGGAGGAAGTCCGGCAGATCATTCAGCAGCAGCAGCAGGAACAAATTCAAACACACAGCCAGCAAGCACACAGCTACCAGAAACCTGCAGACTATTTTGTCACACCCCTCTAACTTCTGCGCCCCCTCCACAACAGCTGGTGTCAGCTTCTCATCCAGGATTTCAGTTTCAGGGATGGAGAAATGTGGAATCAGGACTGTCGGTCTTGATGCTCTGCACTGCATTAAGTTGTACCGCTCCCTCCAAAAACCTCAGAGGATTCTGAACATGCTTATGGGCTAGAAAGACTGTTTGTTATGGTTTCTGTTATTTACTTTACTTTATTTTCTACTGTTAACTCTATGCCCCTTGAAACGCAATGCAATTTTTATAACACTTTATGTTGATTCAATCTTCACATGTAATTGATTTTTACTATATCTTTAATTTGAAGAAGCACTTTGAATGCTTTTTATTAGATTGTTGAGATTAATTCTATGTTAAATGGTACTTTGAGATATGGACCATGTTTTGTTTTTGTGTTGTAGCAGACATTTCCCCTGTTTGTCGTGGCTCATGGCCTTACAGTTGTCGGAGTTAGTAAAACTGTTAAACTAACTCTTAGGAGTTTAAGACTTTAAAGTGACCTAGTCACTGAAGCATACTAATGTTCTCTGAGAGAAAAGATGATTATTTCAAAAAGGCTGATATTCCAGGTTTGTGTTCTCAGAAGTGTGCAGTTCAGTGGTGTTGCAGTGGTGAGTAAATGCTGAACGGTGTGGGGGCCTACAGTTATTACCAGCTCAATGAATGTTTTCGGAACAGTGTTACAGACTTCTTGAGAACGGCAACTCGCACAAAAGAGCTACTTTTGCTTTATAATAAATGAAAGATTTCAGATAACCACAACATGTTGACTTTGACTTCTTGTGGAGGGGTGGAGGATACTTGCACTTAAAGGATACTTTGTGCAGCCATCTGTTACATTTTGTTTGTCAAGATCTTTGACAAACAACAGAGGCTTTGTTCACAGTTCACACAAATGACAAAACAGACATTTTCTCATGTAACCTTCTTGGTATCTAGTATAAGAAAGAGATATTTGCTTCTGAAACTTCTGCCACCACCTCAGCACAGTGGAGGTCAATGGAGTTTTGTTTGTAGTGCTTTAGTACAAAAATCAAAATGTTATCTAGAGCTGAAACAATTTCTTGATACTGGGACAGAAAATACATTTTCAGCAACTGTTAATCATTGATCATTTGTCAAGAAAAACAAAAGAGACATTTTCTGATTCCAGCTTCGCAAATGTGAGTATTTGCTCTGCTTCTCTCTATTTTATATCATTGTAAATGTAATCTTTTTGGTTATTTGGATTGGCGGTCAGACAAAACAAGCTATTTGGAGATGTCACCTTGAGTTTTAGGTAATTGTGATGAGCATTTTTTTATTTATTTTTTTAACTTTGACATTGACAATAACCAACAATTGCTCTACCATCTCTATCTTTCTCAATTCATTTATTGTTTGATATATAAAATGTCCAAAAGTGAAAAATGCCTATCACCTCTTAAAGCCCAAGTTGATACCTTCAAATATCTTTTTGTGTCCGACCAACCATTTAAAACCCCCAAATTGTCAATTTACGATCACATACGACAAAGAAAAGCACCAAATCGTTACAATTGAGAAGCTGGAACAAGAGAATGTTTTAGTGTTTTTGGTTGAAAAATTACTTCAACGATTAATGGATTATCAAAATAGGCGTATATTAATGTTCTGTGTGTCGACTAATAATTTCAGCTCTAGATTAACCGATAATGAAAATAGTCGTTTGCTAATAATCGCAGCCCTATTCCATGCACATAAATTGTATTGGGTTGGATATGTCAAAACTCGCCACCTAAAACTGCATCTCTGGAAACCACTAAAATGTGTTTGTAATTTAGGTCAACTGACCCTTTTAAAGAGCTTAAAAAACAAGATGTTCAAGTTTAAGAACAGCACAACAAACCTTTTTTTTATGTCACGTCTTGTTTGTGCTGCTGTGATACAATCACTACATTGTGTTATCTGAAATGGTAAAATTAGAACTTGGGTAATTACCTCACTCTGGAGAATTTCTTTTGTTAGTAATTAAGTCTTGACTGAACAGTCCAACAGTTACATCACTGCTGTGTTCTTTGTGTATGCGTGGCCCATTGTGTGACAGCAGAGAGGGGACATACAGCAGTGATGTCATGGCTGGCAGGAAGCCTCTGGAGGAGACAGAGAGCGACTGAAACAGCAGGACACAGCAGGAGTTGTACAGAGTTCTGGTTCCCCCTTTAGGCTGTTTTGTTAATCACGCATGTAATTATAAACAACAGTCTTGAATCACATTGATGGAGGTTTAATTTGAGTAGATACATTCTTGTACAGTTTCAGTATCAAAGACTTTTACTTTATAATGCAAACTCTGATATAAAAAACACATTAATTATACTAGTATACATGTTAAAAACATTTATATAAATCCCCGTCTGAGTCTAATCCAACATGCAAACAGCTCACTTGAAAATTAAGCCCCAGTCCTCCCAGATTGGGCCTGTATCACAAAGCAAGTTAAACTTTAGTCTGGCTCTAGTTGAGCTGCCTGGCTTCACTGAGCTCAACATTGATGAGCCTGGATAAGCTGAAGAAGCTAGTTATTAACCGGTTCAGTTTACTGATCCAGCCACAAGCACGTTAACAGAAAATTAAAAGCTAATGACATGCAACGTCATCAGAACCCTGAGTGGAGTATTTAATGTGACATGGGATGAAACTGTGATACCCAGCAGCAGCAAAGACATTTACAATATACAATAAAATCACAATTACAATTTGATACACTTCAAAACCAAAAGTACAGTACAATTACTGCTGCCAAAGCAGATTAGTGCAGAACCAAAATGTTGCATTTGTAATTTACTGAGCTAATCGACAGTGCATGTGGAATTTGTTCCTGAAAAGCAATTACAGTGAGTATACTTTTTATTTCTAGTTATAATCTAATTGAGTCTAAAAAAAGGCTAAATACTCAACCTCATGTTATCCTGAGCTGCAGCGATGGAAGAAGAGTGCAAAAGCATCAACGCTGTCAGGAATGAAAGAAACTCACCACAATAGGCAGCTTTCCTGTCCTGTTTTTAAAAAAATGTTTCTTCTATCTTACATAATTATCATGGTATACTATGGAGCCCCTGTGACCACAGCTGTAGCTGGCTCTGCCTGGCTGTGGGTTGAGATATGGTTTGGGCTACAGCTGCAGCTGTTTCTATTGCTTTTACTATGGATATGGCTATTAGTTGTGCTGTGGCTGGTCTTTACAGCTCCTGATGTATTAACATTAGCCGAGAAAGCATCATACAGCCAGACACATGCTTTGAATCCTGATCTTGTATCAGATATGACAAATGCAAATATACGCCACAGGAGTTCAATATTAGCTTCACCACAGAGCTCAGCCAGCACCATGTCAATTCACTGCACAAACACAAGCCCTGCATGTAGTTCACCCATTAAGAATAATGTGTCACACCCATGGCCACAGCCACAGAAACTGACAGAGCTAGCCTATAACCATCCAATGAATGCAGTCATAATCACATCTACAGCCTGTCACAACCGGGGGCTCCGTGGTACGCAAAACCTATACAAATGTCTCTATTGCTCTTTATTACTTGCCACATTATTGTAAACTCAGTACTTTTATCCATGTCAGGATCCTGTAGGAATGATGACTCTGATTGGTTAGTGGGCAAGCTGGATCAAGTTGTGATCTGATGCTCTGAATGTAACCTCCTTCAAAGCAGGGTAGCTGTGCAGCACAAGTTTCCATGGTGATCTACTCCGGTTAAAAGTCAGCCAGCTTCATGATACCAGAAAACCTCAGTCACGCCCAAAGATAGCTGGTTAACCCACTAATCCTATTTGTGATACAGGCCCCAGATGTCTCACACAGAGGTGGTTTCAGCTCTCAGCGGGGCTCTCTGTGGGTGGGCTCGGGCCTGCTGCTTTTCTGCCTCTCTGCGTTTTCGCTCCTGCAGGTAGCGCTTCACTCTTCGGATCGTCTGGATGGTGAGCACCGTGCCGGCCGTGTACAGGATGGCTGTGATGAGCCCAAACAGAGCCACGGCTGCATCCGCCCCGCCCACTTCACATTTCATCCAGGTGTAGCCGCTCCGTGCGTACAGCCTCTCGCGCTGCTTACACACATCTGTGGAGTTGACCCTGATGACGAAGTGCAGGTAGAGCCCCACGGCCACCACGTACGCCACTGCGCCCACCGCCTGAAACACCAGCGCTCCGACCAGAAGCTTCTGGGACATCAGGTGGGGCGGTTTGTTCCCGGAAACCACAAACAGCAGCGAGACGACCCCGAAGATCAAGGTGAAGGTGATGCCGCCGTAGATGCCCGGCGCCCTCATCTGGCTGTACTGCATGTCCAGTTCTCGTACCTTCTGCAGCTCGGTGCCCTCAATGTTAAAGTTGGAGTTGATGTCGAAGCCGCCCATTCCGCCCATGGACGACATGCCTGATGACACCATCTGAGCTGCAACCACACAGATCAGGACCAGGCCGTTGGTCAGTATAGAGCAGATCAGCACGATGCCTAAAGGGAGTCGACACGTGAAACAGGTCAGGAATAAGATCACAAAATCAGATCAATTCCCTCCACATACAGTATTTAAAGAAACTGTGTTCCTTCAGTGCCACGGTGTACACAATAAAGAACCACACAAGTGCGAAAAAACTAAAATGCATATAAAAGACAGTAAGATGCCAGTATTAAGCAGTATATATATTAGCAGCTGGGCAAATTTGGCAACTGCCTTTGGGCCCCAGAGCACCAAATTCCCCGTGTTTACTCTAATATGAATAACTGCAAATTTGTTTGGAAATCTGCACTACTACAGTACAGTATTAACAAAAGGCAGATCCTGTATTCTTTAAGTCAGGCTTCGTGGCCTTGTGTCAAAATATAGTTTGAAGGACTTAATTTTTGAGTTTATATTGTGCTTATACGGTGTATATTTCTCACTAAAGTTGTGTTTTATCAAATTTCCACAACCAAACTGACACACAGAAGTCCTGGGCCCGGAGGTATCCCAGCATATGAGAACTGGTTGGTTGCTGGATCATTGGGGCCATAACTATCGCATGTGTAATCTGCTGTGTGCATAGTAATAACTGGAACTTGCAGGTGGCCGTGTACATTCATAATGGACAGAGGGTGGGAGCTTAACAGGGGCCCAGCAGCATATTTTCGACCCGTGCCCCACCACAGATTAACCCGACCACAAATCTGCCAATAAATGAATAAATAAAACAAATGTAGCAAGAAAGTTTATTCTTGACCTTGGAAATAGTTTGACAAAAGAAACCTTTTTAACTCAAGGTTGTTACAATTTTTTTTAGTCAAAATATAAAAATGATCATTTCTATGGATGCTATCAATTAATTCATTCAGTCACAGTGGGCCGCCGAATTGTATTGCCACAGCGACCCCTGACCTCATGTTACCTTACATAAAAAAATATTTCAGTAAGTTCCATGGAGTGAGGCATGTAGATTTTAAATTTAAGAAAAATAAAGTACTGGGATCAGATCGATAATCGGTATCAGCAGAGATCCTGAGTTATCAGAGTCAGTTTCAAGAGAGAAAGAGTTTGATTGGTGCATCCCTAATAATTTCAAAATAATGGATATAAAAAAAATAAAATGTAATTGTTCAGTCCTTATGAGTGGTGACTTTTGGCTAACGTCCAACAACATCCATCAGTATTGATGTTACCCATTATGTGGTCACGTGTGTGTATATTTGTAGGGCTGCAAAAAAGTGTTGTTGTTGCTCTATTAATTCATCATTTAATCTTACAAAAGTCACAAGTTCCCAGAGACCCAGGTGATGTCTTCAAACGCCCAAAAACCCAAATATATTACATTTGCAATGATATGAAAAAGAAAAAAAGCCACAAATCCTCGAGAAGCTGGAACCAAAACTGGTAAAGCATTTTTGCTTGATAAATGACTCAAACAATTAACTGATGATCAAAACTGCTGTTGACTAACACTTTAAGCAATATACAAAATGTCATGTTATTAACATTCCTAGGGGATCAAATCTTTTGTTACTACATACACGCAAATGGTCAGGAGCATGTGAGTAATCTATTAGACTCAGATATGAGCTTTCTCCTTAATCAAAGGGCCATGTTACTCTGCCGAAGTCTAAACTCTGAGAAAAGAGGCCTGTAAACACAGAAAACCGGTCTGTCCAGTATTCACAGAAGGAACAACTGAGCTGCAATGAGACTGAAACCAAATTCCGCCCTGTGACGCAGCAGCTTTCAGCTTTCATTTGATTCCTCACTTACCTCTCCTGGAGCAAATGTGCGTGCATTTGGACTCATGGTGCTCCACTCGAGGGACTTCCCGCACATGTTTGGGAGGGGAGTTGGCTTCTCTGGGGTAGTACGGTGGTCGAGAGGAAGACCTAGAACTTAGAAACGTATGCATCATGACACTGAGGAAGTTATCTGCCACGTATTCTTCTAGTTTGTATTCCAGCATATTTTGGAATTATGTAGAAAAAATGTCAACATGGGCGCTTGGTATCGCTCTAGCACTGAGCCTTTCCGTGTTCTGTTTTATTTTGAGTACAATACGGTATATGATATTCACGCGTCCAACTATCTCAGATGCAGGTGCGTTGGAAAGTTATCGCTTCAGTCTTGAGAAAAGAAGATGACTGCCGTAGGTTGACGCCTAAGTTTCGGCCTGAAACAGATCAAACTGTGATGCTGAGCAAGAGCAGTGTGCGGGATCTTCTTTTCTCGAGACTGGAGTACAATATGATAATAGTGAAAATAAATAAGTTGCTTTTGTCATTCAGCTGTTTATTATACCTGGGATATGTTATATTCCTAAAACAAAATGGTCAAAACCCAAGGCCATTTTTTCACTCTTGTGATTTTAAAAGTTATAGCAATATTGTAGGTGAAATGAACAGTAAAAAAAAAAAAAGCTATTGAAACTTGACATAACCTTTTCACTATTTAGTTACTTCGTTAGATAGATAGATAGATAGATAGATAGATAGATAGATAGATAGATAGATAGATAGATAGATCCAGTGGGAAATTGCATGAGATATGGACAGGAGATAGGTGACAAACAAAATAAAATATATATATAGGTTATATAGCATCTGAGAATATTGGCTGAATTTATGATGATGTATAATGTGACCTGTAGTAATAATAATAATAATAACAATAATACACTGTACATTAGTGATGCAAAGTGATGCCTATTTATGTATCATAAGACTCTAGTGTGTATGACCCTGGTTTTAAATGTATCTAAGAATTATTTCTAAGGTTATCTAAGAATCGAGGTTTCATTGTCTTTATGGATACATTTCATTTTTTTATTTGAAACCACTTAAAAGAATCACAAATTGACAAAATGAAGGAAAGACGACTAAAAACAAGGAGTTTTAAACTCGACACTTACTCCTGCCATCCTTTCATTTATGAACTCAGAACGCAGGTAGGACAATGATATTATTGCAGCACAAACCGATGGGTTTTATGATATTTAATGACGTTAACCACACCTGTCGGGTGATGAACGTCTGTCATCGCGGGAGTCTCGGTGTCGGTGGTCTCCGTTTCTCTCCCGGTGGCCCCGGTTTGAACGGGGCGGCTGGCTCATACCTGCTGATCTGAAAGAAAGCGATACGTTTGGACACAGAAATGACCTTTGAACAATACAGAAACTGTCAAAGTTACTATACAGGAAACGGCGAATCGATAGTTATCATACGAAAAGGTATTTTATGAATATTAAAATTAGTTTTTTTAAGGTTAATTTCAAATAATAGACAAAGTCGGCTTCCTTAAGAAGCTACCGTTGGCTTTAGCTTATCGCCATAAACGACGTTATTTTACTATCATCATCATCAGAGACTATTTATAATGAAAAACAAACCAAAAACGCAGTTGTCTCAACAAGGAAACTTCCTAAACTTAATCTCAAGCAACCGTGGAGCAGGTTTGTAGTTTAAAAAGTGGACAAAAAAACAGGAAAAACACCGCTCCGGAGATGATTAGCTCGTTTAATTAGCTTTAAATAACTTGTCTAATGGCGCGCGCAGAATTAGTTCAACCGTTAACAATCTAAGATAAACTTACTGTGAAAATATGTCGACGAGAGCACTCCGAAGTCCGACTATACCGCCATTGTTGAATCCTTTAATTACTCTCCTGTCTGTTGTCAGAGTCCAGGTAGAAACAGCTCCACCCTAACCTGCAAGAGGTGGAGGAAGGCGGAAGAGAAGCATACAGGTTCAGGGAGGCGGATGGGTAACAGCTGGAGCTTCACTGCTACTGAGGGGCTTTTGGGTGAAGTTCAGCTCTCTGAATCAGCCGCTTTGTGTGTTGTCAGTCCCATCTGGGAAGCCAAAGGAGCCTCTGTTTATACTCTGCTTTTTGGAGGGGGTGGGGCTTTCAAGTCTGTCTGTCTGTCTGCAGCCTGTCTGTCTGCCTGCCTGTCTGTCTGCAGCCTGTCTGTCTGCAGTCTGTCTGTCTGCCTGCCTGTCTGTCTGCAGCCTGTCTGCCTGCAGCCTGTCTGCAGCCTGTCTGTCTGCCTGCTGCCTGTCTGTCTATCTGCAGCCTGTCTGTCTGCAGCCTCTTTGTCTGCGGCCTGTCTGTCTGCAGCCTGTCTGTCTGTCTGCAGCCTGTCTGCCTGCCTGCAGCCTGTCTGTCTGCAGCCTGTCTGCAGCCTGTCTGTCTGCCTGCTGCCTGTCTGTCTATCTGCAGCCTGTCTGTCTGCAGCCTGTCTGTCTGCCTGCAGCCTGTCTGTCTGTCTGCAGCCTGTCTGCCTGCCTGCAGCCTGTCTGTCTGCAGCCTGTCTGTCTGCCTGCTGCCTGTCTGTCTATCTGCAGCCTGTCTGTCTGCAGCCTGTCTGTCTGCCTGCAGCCTGTCTGTCTGTCTGCAGCCTGTCTGCCTGCCTGCAGCCTGTCTGTCTGCAGCCTGTCTGTCTATCTGCAGCCTCTCTGTCTGTCTGCAGCCTGTCTGCCTGCCTGCAGCCTGTCTGCCTGCAGCCTGTCTGTCTGCAGCCTGTCTGCCTGCAGCCTGTCTGTCTTTCTGCAGCCTGTCTGCCTGCCTGCAGCCTGTCTGTCTGCAGCCTGTCTGCCTGCAGCCTGTCTGCAGCCTGTCTGTCTTTCTGCAGCCTGTCTGCCTATCTGCAGCCTGTCTGTCTGCCTGCAGCCTGTCTGTCTGTCTGCAGCCTGTCTGCCTATCTGCAGCCTGTCTGCCTATCTGCAGCCTGTCTGTCTGCCTGCAGCCTGTCTGTCTGTCTGCAGCCTGTCTGCCTATCTGCAGCCCGTCTGTCTGTCTGCAGCCTGTCTGTCTGCAGCCTGTCTGTCTGCCTGCAGCCTCTCTGTCTGTCTGCAGCCTCTCTGTCTGCGGCCTGCCTGTCTGCAGCCTGTCTGTCTGTCTGGAGCCTGTCTGCAGCCTGTCTGTTTGCAGCCTGTCTGCGGCCTGCCTGTCTGCAGCCTGTCTGTCTGTCTGGAGCCTGTCTGCAGCCTGTCTGTTTGCAGCCTGTCTGCAGCCTGTTTGCCTGCAGCCTGTCTGCCTATCTGCAGCCTGTCTGTCTGTCTGGAGCCTGTCTGTCTGCCTGCAGCCTGTCTTTAGCCTGTCTGTTTGCAGCCTGTCTGCGGCCTGCCTGTCTGCAGCCTGTTTGCCTGCAGCCTGTCTGCCTATCTGCAGCCCGTCTGTCTGCCTGCTGCCTGTCTGTCTGTCTGCAGCCTGTCTGTCTGTCTGCAGCCTCTCTGTCTGCAGCCTGTCTGTCTGCAGCCTGTCTGTCTGCCTGCAGCCTGTCTGTCTGTCTGCAGCCTCTCTGTCTGCGGCCTGCCTGTCTGCAGCCTGTCTGTCTGTCTGCAGCCTGTCTGTCTGTCTGGAGCCTGTCTGTCTGTCTGGAGCCTGTCTGTCTGCCTGCAGCCTGTCTGCCTGCAGCCTGTCTGTTTGCAGCCTGTCTGCAGCCTGTTTGCCTGCAGCCTGTCTGTCTGCCTGCAGCCTGTCTGTCTGTCTGCAGCCTCTGTGCCTGCAGCCTGCCTGTCTGCAGCCTGTCTGCCTGTCTGCAGCCTGTCTGTCTGCCTGCAGCCTGTCTGTCTGTCTGCAGCCTCTGTGCCTGCAGCCTGCCTGTCTGCAGCCTGTCTGTCTGCCTGCAGCCTGTCTGTCTGTCTGCAGCCTCTGTGCCTGCAGCCTGCCTGTCTGCAGCCTGTCTGCCTGCCTGCAGCCTCTGTGCCTGCAGCCTGCCTGTCTGCAGCCTGTCTGCCTGCCTGCAGCCTGTCTGCCTGCCTGCAGCCTCTGTGCCTGCAGCCTGCCTGTCTGCAGCCTGTCTGTCTGCCTGCAGCCTGTCTGTCTGTCTGCAGCCTCTGTGCCTGCAGCCTGCCTGTCTGCAGCCTGTCTGCAGCCTGTCTGTCTGCCTGCAGCCTGTCTGTCTGTCTGCAGCCTCTGTGCCTGCAGCCTGCCTGTCTGCAGCCTGTCTGTCTGCCTGCAGCCTGTCTGTCTGTCTGCAGCCTCTGTGCCTGCAGCCTGCCTGCCTGCAGCCTGTCTGTCTGCCTGCAGCCTGTCTGTCTGTTGCTGTGTTGTAACTAGAGGAATGTTGTTGTTAATGTGCTTCTCTTTATAAGCCAGGAGATTTACACGGAGCTCCCTGAAGCGCGCTGTTGTGTGCTCTCGTGTTTTTTTAAGTCACTGGCTGGCGCTGAAAAGGCCGGTGACCTTCAGGCAACCTACTATAAGCTGCAACAATTAGTCGATTAGATTAAGACAGAAAACTCTGACAATTGATTAATCTTTTTAGTCATTATTCAAGGAAAAATGACAAACATTGTTGCAGCTTTCCCAGTGTCATGATTTGATGCTTTTCTCTGTCATATATGATAGTAAACAGAATATCTTTTGGTTTTGTCAGTCCACCTGTTAAGTATTGTACTGTATTATATAAAAATAAAGTTCGACTGATTGATAATAATAACAAAAGACTTTATAAGTTTTTAAAAAACAAAGTAAAACAGGGAAAGGGAGGGGAGAGACCAGCACCTAATTCAATTTAAATTAATTATTAATTATTATTAATTATTGGTATTTTCTTTCATATTATTTGCAAATGGTTTATTCATATTCCATTAAAAATAAGAGGAACAGAGCTTTTCAAAAACGTTATATGATTATTTTGTATGTAAACCCTGCACTTTTTTTCTACCTTATTAGACCTTGGATGTAATATATTGCCTTTGTATTGTATGAAGTCTGAATATTACTATCATAATCTAAGTATCATCAATGTCCACTAGGCGGCCGCAGTCAGAAAGTGGCGTGCTGTTGCAACAGTTAAAGTCTTCCGGGTTGTAGCTCTCCGCGCTGACGCAGCTGCTGTAAACAACAACACAAGGGCACGCTTAAGTTGTGTAACTCCGTTTAATAATAGAGAATCCCGGTTAGCGCACTAGTCGGCGTCTCTGTTTCCGTGTTTATTCCGGAACATACTAATACATACATGTTGTTCCTCCGGACTGCGGCTCTCAGCTGCAGAGGTCTGACCGCTCTGCGCTGCCTGCCCGCCGGCTACACCGCCTCCAGAGCCACCGCTACATACATCCAGGGCCAGAGCCCGGAACCACGTATCCGAGAATACTTCTACTACGTTGACCACCAAGGACAGGTGAGTGTGTAAACTGACACAAAACAAAACCTTCAAAAAATCTAATCTAACGTTAGATTATCCTGCTGGCATGACATGTTGGTGTGTGTGTGTGTGTGTGTGTGTGTGTGTGTGTGTGTGTGTGTGCTCGACTTGCAGCTTTTCCTCGATGACACCAAAGTGAAGAACTTTGTCACCTGCTTCAAAGGTAAACATTAACACACACAACGCAACGAGTACACTCTGTATGAATAAAATGGGGGGGGCAAAATGTAGTCTGTCTCCTGGAGTATTATATAGCATCAGGTTTGCTGTGTGGTAATTTGATAAAACTCAAATTAATGTAGGAATGTGCACCATGTAATCACAATATCTGCTAAAATAGTTGAGGTTTTAAAAGTGGATTTGACACTCTCTCAGAAGATGAGAGGCTGGCAATATTCCCTGTTTTTGTTACTGTCACCGAATCCCAAGAAAACACTCAAACCAACAATGTGTTTATCTGTCTCTCAGTACTTTCTGACTTCCTGTCCGCTGCTCTCAGCTCCAAGCCCATTGGTTCCTACTGAAGATTTAAATCTTTAAAAACACTTCACAAATATATAGTTTCATGTTTAAAAGGGCTCAGTAATTTCCTAAAGCAGCTGCTCGCTGCAGTTTTTATCAAACAAACAGGAGGAAATAGTGCATTTGTTGGGGACTATTTTCAGCAGCGGATTAATCCACATTTGGTGCTGTAGTGAGTGTTTGGGGCAGCAGGACGGTGTGTGTGGGACTGAGTCAGAATAAACTACAGTGTGTTTGTTCGTGGTGATGAAGGAACATGTCACCCAGTGCAACAGTGCGGCTCACTGATGTGTTTTAATAGTTTCTGGACAACAATGGAGCTCAGAGGAAGAAGATATATCAGGCTGTGATACACAGATAATACTTGTTAGTAGATACATTCATTGTTGAATGATAGGCTAAACACACTGACCCAACTCTGACTGCAGGTTAAAGTGTGAAGCTACTGCCGATGCCTTTAATATGTTTCTGATCTGACTAATTATTAGCAACAGAGTGAAACTCATATTTTTCATTGCATGATGTTTCTGTTGCTTTGTTGCTCAGCAGCTCCTCGTCATCCCTGTTTCTTTTTTACCAGATAAACAGTTCCTGGTCTTCTTCTTCAGTCGGCTGCGTTCAAATCAGAGTGGTCGGTATGAGGAGGACTTCCCCTTCTTGTCGCTGTGTGGCAGGGAGAGGAACTTCCTGCGCTGCGATGACCGTCCTGTGGTCTTCACCCACCTGCTGCAGAGTCCTGCCGGGCCGCAGGGAATCATGGGAGATCAGGAGCTGCTGTCGTACTGCGGCGGGGCCGAGAAGCTGACCGCCCCGTTCCGCCCAGAGGCGTTGTACATGCATCCTGTTAGTGGACGAGTTTACCACCCCTGCTTAGAGCGTGGAGGGGGGGTCGGCCTGGTCAGGTCGGCTCTGGCCATCGAGCTCAGCCCGTTCTTTGTTTATGCTCCGGAGCACGGCCAATCAGGACAGCCCACGCACTTTCTCTGGGGAGGACAGAAGCACACACTGACCAATGAGCTCGCAGGATGCTTCCCCACTACGGAGGAGGGGAGCGGGCAGCAGGGAGAACTGGGATAATGACCAGAACTGGTCAAAGGTGTACCTTAGCTTTTGAAATGCTATCCTGTGAGATGTGTGGACATCATCAGTGTCCCATACTGGCAGTGGGACACAGCTGTGATCACAGTGTGATTGTTACAGTTTGAAGCCTGGGCCGATGTGTCCTCCTATCCTAATTTATGTGATGTGTGAAAAGTCATATTCACTGATGATGCAGAGTATTTTTGGCTTCTTCTTTTTTTATTTTTTGGGCTTGAGACCCCTCAAACAAAGCAGTGTCTACTTGCAACCCCTCATCACAGGTCGCAGGTCGAAACAAATCTTCCCTTTAGATTCCCTGGATTAATCTGAATCTTATTTATGGTCCTGAAGAGCTATAACTATCCAGTTATTGAGTGTAGCAGAAGTATATCATTTTTTCTTTCCCTTCCTGTTAATCATCTCACAACATATTTATCATCCTGACCTCCAGGTTGCAGAGCCTAATGAAGCTACAGCGGCTGAGAGACCGTAAGCTCGTATTTTAATGTTGTCACACTCATTGTCACTTTTCCTCACCACTGTCCCTTCAGCTCAGACTTGCCGGCACTGTTTCTGCACGTTTAAACGTAAGATTCAGTCACATGCAAATCTGATTGTTAGATGAAACCTTAATTAACCCAAAGTAGGTAATTATAGCAAATTTGCTAAAGAGAAGAGAGCAGTTACTTGACACATTGAGTGCAGATGGTTAGTAATCCATAGCCTACAAATATAAAACATAATACATATCATATTTCTCCTTTGCCAAATTTACAGAGTAGCAGATGTGTGCAGCAGAGTGGAATTATACAGAATTTGACTCTATATCATTTCTAAACATTCACACCTGGAGGGGGTGGTAATGAGGGAGGGGCAGGCGATTTATCCTGCTGGTCCGGGGGATTGAACCGGCAACCTTCCGGTCTAAACTTTTGGCCACCACTGCCCCTAAATAATAATTAAATATGCAAAATGGACATACTGGTGAGTTCGCATAGAAAATACAAATCTTAAACAAATAGTATTTAATGTTCTTCAAATAGAGCAGAATTTGAACTGTACAAAATGTATTTATATGAATGGGAATAAAACAACAAACTCATGACAAGCATTTTAGAATATACTACTGAATGTACACAGTCGGATCCGTCTTTAATAAATTGAAATACTCTGAATGTCTTGCTTTCTTTTTTATTATGTTAAATTCTTGACAGGAAATGTTTTATTTGAAATTGCTACTGCAGATCTTGCCACCTTCCCTGTCAAAGTACCAAAGTACATTCACTCAAATAGGGTACTTTGACATTCTAAGTATTTCCATTTTGTGCTGTTTTATACTTTTACTCTACTACTTAATCTACTTTGCAGATGAAGAAAACTGATCATGATGATTGCTGCAGTTTAAACTATCCAACAGTAAAGTTGGACCTAATTGAGCGTTTTTGTTACTAAAGTACAGTTTCTATATTACTAAATATCATATTACATTTTGACTGCAGGGCTTATCATTTTTACATTTTACACAGTGAAGGTTTGTATTACTTCCACCTGTGGCACGTGGTGATCAGAAAAGGGTCAGCCAACTAGGCTACATTATATTATAAATCTAATCTAATACAATATTTGCTCGCTGGAAAGTGTCATCTGAAACTGGAATTGCAGCATATTTTTTCAAACACACATCACGCCTGTTCTGCCAGAGTCTCCGTCTGTTCCTGCCACAGTAGGTGAAGGAGTCAGCGGGGCTTTGGAGAACTGCAAGTCCCAGAGATCTGTGCATCAGTGAACCGTGAACCAGGGTTTGAATAACATGGCAGCGCCGTCCAGCAACACATGCGGGATTATGGAGCGGTCTGTCCGGGAGCGGGTCCCCCCGCTGCTGACGGACCTGTACCAGTTCACCATGGCGTACGCGTACTGGCGGTCCGGCCGGCACCAGGAGCCCGCCGTCTTCGAGCTCTTCTTCAGGGACAATCCGTTCGGCGGCGGCTTCTCGCTGTTCGCCGGGCTGCACGACTGCCTGCTGTTCCTGCGCAGCTTTCGCTTCACAGACGAAGGTGAGTAAGTCAACCTTGAGTATCCCTATTATTACTATTTAAACAGCAGCAAATGACCAAATCTAATTAATGACCATGTTATTTTTCATCAGCTCGGCATGCCATTGCTTTCCTCCAAACTCCAAAACACTTACGCATTGGTTGCGCAATACTTCACCGTGCGACCCCTGTGTGTGTGTTTCACTGAGACAACATGAATGCCGGTGGAGTATTTCAGTGAACTTTGACGTTTAGCTCTGAACTTTAGCACACAAGAATCTGTAATCTCTCTGTGAGCTGTAAGGATCAGGACATGAAGCAACAGCGCACACACCGCATGCCAAGAAACTTTCACAGTGTTATTTAACACTAATTATATTATGGGATGTGTTATTACAGATGAATTAACATGGAAGCAGCATTTAAAAGTTGTAGCTGGTACTTTTTTATACAGTTGGATAGTTTAATATGTAACAGTGCATCATGTTTCATATGTTAAATCTGAATCTGTAACTATAGCTGTCACAGAAATGTAGTAGATTACAAAGTACAATAAATGAAATGTAGTGAAGTAGAAGCATAAAGCTGCATAAAATGGAACCTGAACCTGAAGAAGTAAAATGCACTTAGTGAGGCAGCCATTGGTGAAAGAAATATTCAGATAAGCAGAAATATCACACAGTAAAAACTATTCTGCTAAACATTAATCTTCTAATAACTCATGTATATTATATCTCTGATGGGTCATTTTCTTGCCGAATGAGTACTTTTGCTTTGATACGTTAAGTACTTTTATTTAAGTATGATTTTGAATGAAAGACTTTTACTTGTAATGGAGTGTTTTTAGTTGCATTGGTACTATTCCTTGAGTAAGGGATCTTAATACTTCTGTTAGAGTATAATAAAAAGTAGCATAACATTCTCAAGTACCTAAATTGTACTTAAGTAAAATAATTTTTCACCACTGCAATCAGCACTGAAGTCTGTTGGTAGCTGCCAGATTAGATTAACTGTACAGAAAGTTATTCGATTTAGCTCTGTAATTGTGTGTGTGTGTGTGTGTGGTGAGACAGGACATGTGAGGGAGGTAGGGCACATGGAGGGCATGTGCTTGTGTGACAGCACATGTGTTGTAGGATGAAGGATGCCCTCTCTTGTCGCTCTTACTGACAGCGTTCCAGCTGTTGTGTTAACGTCGTGTTTTGTGGATCCAGATGTGGAGTTCCTGCGCTCTGTCCTGCCCCCGGCCACCGACCCCGCCTTCTTCCAGTTCCTGCGAGGCCTGGACTGCTCCGGCGTCACACTCCGCTCCGTCCCAGAGGGCACTGTGGTGTTTGCCAGGGTGAGCTGCAGGGTTTTAGGGTGAAACTGAAGGTCAAAGGTCAAATACGTGATCTGTAGGGCGTCAGAGGGAGTAACTTGTGCTACGTCTCTAAAACATCTGCAGGTGCCTCTGATGGAGGTGGCAGGTCCATTGGCTGTGGTTCAGCTGCTGGAGACCAGTTTACTGTGTCTGGTCAACTACGCCAGGTAACAACCAACACACACACACACACACACACACACACACACACACACACAGATACATATACTGTAGCTTTGGAAGAAGCAAATGCAAAAAAATACATATATGTGATACTGTTACACAGTGTGTACACTAAAATTAAATAACCAAATTAAAGGGAGAAAGCTGCAGTGAAGTCGAAGCTGTCCTCTGTTTCACGTCGGCTTCAGTCGTGACTCAGCCAGACACAGCTCTCGGACCAAACTGTGCATTTTATAACACTGAATACAAGTTTGGCTCCAGACATAAAACAGCCTGTTTCTGTTCTGCCTCCTCTCTGGTGTCAGTCTGGTGTGCACTAACGCTGCCCGATTCCGCCTGGCGGCCGGACCCAGGAGAAAGCTGCTGGAGATGGGCCTCAGGAGGGCTCAGGGACCAGATGGAGGGCTCACTGCCTCACGATACACACACATTGGAGGTGAGTGTTGTGCGGTCTGCCCTAACCCTAACATTCATGTTCTGACGCTCACTATGTCAAAAGTCTGTACATTTCTTCTCTAACTCATTTTAAAACAAACACAGATAGCCTGAGATAAATGTTTTTACTCATGTCTGTATGAAGCATCCAGGCCATTTCTCTCTGAGGTAGGATTACAACAACTATCACTATCACGCATAGATGTAGGCGTTCTCACTGAGAGGAGGCACGTGGACCTGGATCCACATAAAGAGCCTTTATCAACGCCTAGAGCTGAGAAACCTTTGAAAGAATGATTTAATTTGACCTTCATTTGGGAATGAGTCTCACACAATGTGTCTCCAACAATTAGTGAACATAAAGAACAGGACTTTTTTTTTTACAAGTTGAGAAGAGGAATGTCAGAGCTACAAATTTACTTAACATCCATCCATCCATTTTCTACCGCTTAGTCCCGTTAGGGGTCGCGGGTGACTGGAGCCTATCCCAGTGACTTTGGGCCTTAGGCAGGGTACACCCTGGACAGTGGCCAACTCGTCGCAGGGCTAACACAGACACAGACAACCATTCACTCTCACAGTCATTCAATACGGGCAATTTAGAGTTATCAATTAACCTACACATGCATGTCTTTGGACGGTGGGAGGAAGCCGGAGAACCCGGAGAGAACCCACGGTAACACGGGGAGGACATGCAGACTCCACCCAGAGAGATTGTGTGATGTTGGTCTGGTCCGGGAATCGAACCCACGATCTCCTTATTGGGAGGCAGGAGCTTTAGCCGCTCTGCCACCGTGCATTTACTTAACATATGAACAACAAATGAACAAGAGCCAACAGAGACGATTTGCAGCAAGTTATTTTTCTAAATGGCCCAAAATGAGCTTTATTCAGGTGTGTTGCCTCAGGCTGAGTGTGTCCTGAGTTTGCCTCTTGATAATGCTGACACACCCACAGACTGACACTAGAATCTGTCTTCCAGGGTTCGATCTCACCAGTAACGTTCTGGCTGGTTTCCTGTTTGGGGTCCCCGTCGCAGGGACCATGGCACACTCATATGTCACTTCCTTTACCTCCCTGGAGGAGGTCTGGCCACAAGTGAGTATGTGTTCTCTGCTCCAGTCATCTTTAAAGGACCATACCAGATGTTTTGCACATTTTTAGCTCATTAACTACAAATTGTGGCTGCTCACATTATTGTCGATCATAACCCAAAGCATACAATAAGTTAGTGGATTGATTTCATCCATCACAGTGAACATTTTACCGCCTTTATTTCTTTATCAGTTATGTTATTGTTGGAGAATGGACTGCAGAGAGCTACGTTCACTTCCCAGCAGCAATACCTCATGTGTGTAGTCCAATAAACATAATTCACAGGTGGGAAGCCAGTGAGGGATTATGGCCCTGTGACTCCTATGACTGGTTGGGGCACCTGCACAGAGGGTGGTGGGATTTCAGGGCTAGCATGAAGCGGCTGTCTACATACAGTGTAAGTGGTGTAATTTGCACACATCAAAAGGTTTAGTCAGCGGTGTGAGCTAAGCTTATCGCTGATACGACATCATATCATTTAGATCATTTACAATAATTTGAACAAGAACTGTTAAATTCAAGCTAAAGAACAACACACTTGTTCTTTATATATACTGTATATTTATATATATTTATTATATATAAATTACGCTAATTTAATATTTCTGAAAAGTCTTTAAATGTCAGTTGCGGACAGAGTTAGTAATTTAGTTTGGAAGTTTGGAACTTAATTGTCAGGGATGTGGAAAAATAGTTTTTGACTTCACCATTTACAATACGACATATATGGGAACAGACAGACAACAGAAAAAAATCAGTACAAATAATGTCAAATTTGAGCACAGTGGCGAGGTGTAAAATCTCAGCGGAGGCCCCGTGTGTACTGCAGGAAGCATGTTGCCGACCGTGGAGCTCACAGTGACGAGGGCCACAGTGCCAGAAAACAGTAGCATTGTTGTTAATGTCAAGTACTGCAGTTTCAAACATACTGTTTTTAAAACTCTGTCGGTGCATTCAAAGACAATCTGACATCTGACATTTTACTGCTCAGCTTTCATATGTAATACCCAATTTGAATAATATGTCCCTGTTTCATGTTTCCACTCAGACTCTGGTGGCCGTGAACGGGGACCCCGATCCAGTTGACTTCATCTCGTTGACGAAGGGCTGGTTGAATCGTGTGTGCGAGCTTCTGGGAGTGGAGCCTGGGAAGATCTGTGAGGGCGAGTTGGCTGCCTTTTTGTCCTACGCCACCGCCTACCCTCAGAACTTCCTCCCTGTGATTGACAGCTACAGTGTTGGCTGGTAACCAGTGATGTTACTTTTGATACTGCAGATGCCCATCGATGACATATGGCATGTGTTGAGTTTTAGGTTGTAGTATAAGAACGCTACATTAATGTTGTCCCTGTTTATTTCAGTCCTCCTGTTTTCCAGCAGTTTCACTTAAAATAGTCACTCAAACATAAGTATGTGTATAATTTACCCACTTTCAAACTTCTTCAATAATATATACTGTATGTTGCACAATGGTGGAAAAAACTAAGTACATTTAACAAGTACTGTACTCAAGTACTATTTTGAGGTACTTGTACTTTACTTGGGTATTTCCATTTTACGATACTTTATATTTCAACTCAACTAGAAGTCGCAGCAAAGTACTGTACTTTTCATTCCACTACATTTATTTGATATATTTCGTTACTAGTTACTTTGCAAATTCCTATTAATAACACAAAATATAATCAACAAATAAATGATGGTGTATTATTGTGGGTTAAAATAAGATAGGACTTTATTGATCCCCGGGGAGAAATTCACGAGCCACCCAGCAGTATATAAGATAATTAGCTCCACCATTACAAGCTGCAACATTAAAGCGATATAGGCATGGCTGCATCAATGATTATAATCCAGTAATATAATATATATTATTCTGAAAGGGTCATTCTGCATAATGAGTACTTTTACCTTTTGTACTTTAAATATATTTTGATGCTAATACTTTTATACTATTTGTTAAGTAAAATGAATGCATGCCTTTTACTTGTGAAAGAGTATTTCTACACTGTGGTATTGTTACTTTGACTTAAGTAAAGGATCTGAGTACTTCTTCCACCACTGTGTTACAGCAGTGGAGCATGATCACGTTTTAGGATTTTGCTGCACTAAATTATTTGTACCAGCAGGTGTCACTAGTGCACCACAATGTCCAAGATGGACATGAGGAAAGACTGTGTACTCCAGTTAGGGTTGTAACTAACTGATACCTTCATTATTGAGCAATCATATTTCTTTTAATCAATAAAAGGAAATGTTTAAGTAATAATTCTTAGAAAATATAGGAAAATTATAATTTCCCAGAACCCAATGTGACATTACTTTTAACATCTTCTTCATCTAACCTTGTATGATGACATTTGTGTGTGTGTGTGTGTGTGTTCTGTGTGATTTCAGTAGCGGCCTGCTGAACTTCTGCGCTGTGGCCTTGGCGCTGTGTGAACTGGGCTACAGGCCTGTAGGAGTTCGTCTGGACAGCGGGGACCTCTGCCGGCAGTCAGTTGATGTCCGTCGTGTCTTCAGACTCTGCAGCGAGCAGTGAGTGAGGTGCCATGCTGTATGTGTGCATCTGTATGTCTTTCAAACCTACAGTGAGAATATATCTTACTCCTCCAGACGTCTGATGTTCCCTTTTCATCTTTTCCTTGTGTTCGCTTCATACAGTTTCTCCATCTCTACCTTCGATTCACTGATCATCGTTGGGACCAATAACATCACAGAGCAAGGCATGGCAGAGCTTAACAAGAAGGTAACTTGACTGAACATGTGGATTGTTTATGATGAACAAGAAGCTCATTTAATTGTCTGTCATCTTTACTGCCTTCAGGCTTTTCCCCCTTTCTCCTGATGTTCTGTTTATTATTGTTTCAGGAGAATGAGATCGATGTGGTTGGTGTTGGAACACATCTGGTCACCTGCACAAAACAACCCTCTCTGGGCTGTGTGTATAAGGTAACAATTAAGACAAAAGTGCACTTAATTGTCTCTCCAACTGCCCCAAACTCACTTCTCCTATCATGGTAACATTTTTATGGTGACATTTTTGTATGTGTGTCAGCTGGTGGAGGTGAGAGGGAGGCCCAGGATGAAGATCAGTGAGGACCCAGAGAAGAGCACTGTCCCCGGCAGGAAAGCTGTCTACAGGCTAGTAGATGCTGAGGGTGAGAATTCAGAGCGGGACTGCTTTGTGGCAATATTAGATTTTTATATGATCTCGATGAGATGAATACAGAAGCCCTGAGAGGCAAGTGAGAAAAAAAAAATCTGGTGATCCATTTTCTAAGTCTGATCTAAATAGTTTTCTCTCGTGTTTACGGCTTAAGAACAGGTGAAAAAAGGTTTTGCCAGGATAATTTTTCTAAGATACTTTTCATCTGTGAAAAAAGTTGAAAACATCGTTTTTGTTAGGATCAGTGTTTGTTGTTGTAATACTAATTTTGGCCACAAGAGGCTGAAGTGCCCCCCTGCCCCATGTCCTAAATAGGACTAAAAACACTTCACAATGATACTGACAAAAAAAATGAAAACTATTTAGATCAGACTTAGAAAATGGATCACCAGAGTTACATTTTTTACTTGCCTCTCAGGGCTTCCGTAGCTGAAGTACCTTGATTTTTCAGCAATTTAATTTGTTGGATTACCCAAAAGCAGACATTACATCTGCCTACTTTTATTATTATTATTAACAGTTTTCAGTTTTTTTCTATTTCTGTTATTTTTTATTATATTAGGATAAAAAATTACATATTACATATACAGATTATATTCACATCACCCACCCGTGATGCTAATGTTAGCATTTGAGCTGAGTCTAAGTACAGCTTAGACTGATGAAAGTTGACAACTCTGACAATGTGGAGCTGAGCCCAACAAGTTTAGATGTCCTGTTCAGAAAATAAACCCCTCTGATTTAGGTAACACAATGGCCTTTCTACTGGCACCAACCTCATCACAAAATGTTCCATTGTTTTCTTCACAAGGCTGTAAGAGTAGAAACATTTTCCATTTTTCATCCTTCCCACAGTTTCGTTTCCTCGTGTATAATGGGCATTACAGCCTTGCGGGGCTGCTAGTGTGCCTGTACACTTTTCACAGCTTCTCGCTCTTTTCTCCTTTGCAGGCCATCCTTTTCAGGACCTGGTGTGTCTCGCTGTGGAGTCTCCTCCAGAGGCCGGAGTCTCTCTGAGCTGTTACCCTCTCGGGTGTGATAACTCCTCTGTCTCAGTCACCCCAGCTCAGGTCACCTGTCTGCGTCAGGAAGTGTTTACCAAAGGACAGGTGAGGATGCACCGTGACTGTTCAAGGATTGAAATCTTCACAACATAACCTACATTAGTAGACTAGCTGCTGTGTCGTGAAGCTTGTTGTTGTGCTTGTTTCCGCTCCATCGATTTTCAGGTTATCATCTATCAGAAGTGTAGTCTGTATAAAGACTTGATATATCAGAAAGCAGTAGACACTCTGGACTTCATGGGGAGGACACACCCATAAAGTCTGTCTGTCCCTACACTTAACATAAATCACATCTGAAAGCGGCGAGTTCAAGGATGTTGGGGTTCCCCGGTAGCTCACCCGGTAGAGCGCGCGCCCCGTGTACATTTCCTGTCTCTCTTCAGCTGTTCCCATCAAATAAAGGCAAAAAGCCCCAAAAAAATCTTTTAAAAAAAAAAGGATGTTGTGTGGGAGTTTCAGAAAGGCATTGTGGGAAATGTAGCAAAAAAGCACAAACACAGTGGTGTACCTGGTTCAAAACAATCAAGGATAAAACAACGAAAAAGACGAATTTCCTTTCTGTGGGTCTTAAAGTACAAGAGGGCATGTACTGTATGAAATTTAGAAGCAACATCTATAAAAACGTTTGATAACTAATAGTGTGCACAACATCTAAAATAACAAAAAACCACAGCAATAACATCTATTATACTGCCTTAAAAACCATAAAGAATCATACTTAAATCATAATGTATGTTTTGGGAGCCATTGAACAGTACAAAACAAGACAATATTGCATTGCGTAGTCTTTCTGAATGTGTGTCCCACTCTTTATAGGTCACACACCCTCTGCGCAGCGCTGCAGAAACTAGAGCAAAGGTCCAGGGCTCCCTCCAGACTCTGCACCCTCGACATAAGAGGCTGCAGGAGCCAGACTCTTACACAGTGAGTTTCACACACAAACACAAAATCTGTACCGGACACATAAATACCGAAAAATTCAGACCTTCTCACAGACACAGAAGCCGAATTCCAGAAACTATACGCTATATATTTCGATTTGTTTTTCCTTATCTGTGGCGTTCACTCACACCAGGTGGCGCTGTCAGAGGAACTCCACAACCTGGTCAAAGAGATTCGAAGAGGAAGCACCAACAACAGCAACCTTCTCTTAGCCAACTAAAGATAATCCAAGACAGCTGTTCTGTTGTCATCTCCTGTTGTCTTTTTATTGACACTCTTTTCCAAAGTGCCTCACAGTAAAAGCACATTTGTAGCATGGTCCTAATGAACCCTAACAGTGTTAACAAACACCATACTCTCCAAATACAGGAATACACAAACGTGTATTCAAATGTAATGTCTATAAAACGGGATTAAAAGCCCAGCGGGGATAGATGGAAGCAAATATAAAGAGAGCATCCATCTAACTTTGTGGATTTACTTTCCGCTGGAAACTGTGATGGTTTCAAGAAAGAAGAAATTGATGGATAATGTAACTGTGGAGCACAGTCAGTCACACTTTCTACATTGACAGATTGATGTGGATGACTAGATAAGCTATAAAATGGCCCTGACCTTTGTTCTCTCTCTCTCTCTTTTGGTTTAAGGCACAGTCTGTGATCCTCACTGCTAAAAATCAAAACATAAAATTGCAACCTGTTAATTCTCTCAAACTGAACACTGGGTGTCGTAATACACAAACTAATACCAGACAGCAATTAAAACTAAGTCTGTGATGTTTGCCAATTAAAATGTGTCAGTTGAGAAGCTGAGTTGTTTTGCAGTCACCAAATAAGGAACCGACTTGTTAGTTTGAAAACCCACTACAGGCACAGTACACGTCCCAAACATGCAGTATTTGTCTTCCGTCTTTTGTCTTTCAGACGCATCTCAAACATTTCATTTTCACTGCCTTGTCACAATGTCTATGGGGATCATTTATTAAACTTAAAGCTGCATTAATCAGCTGTTTTCAGCAAACAAGCTCTGATAAACCCACTGTACACGACCTGCTCAGCAGCAAACAGCAGACAGACACAGTCAGAGAGCAGCTGGTGAACACAGTGGAGCGTTTAGCAGCTAAAGAGCCGGATATTTCCCTCAGGAGTTGGTGGAGACCAAAAACAGAGCTAAGAGAGAGCGAATATTGGCCTTACGTTGATCAGCTGGACACAAACACGACTCCAATGGGATGATAATGTTGCTCTGTGTCTGTTGGATGTGTAAATAGGCTGCTGTTTATTAACACAATAGTCAGAACATCTTCACAATGTGTCGATGCTGTGCGTTTTTCAGCTTGTTTTGAGTTTTTCTGCCCCCTAGTGACCAAAGATTGATTAATGTAGCTTACATTTCTGCCAATATTCTGTGTATTGTCCAATGTTTAAACCACCTGAAATAATACTACTGTTGAAGTTTATCAGTTTCTTCTTTTGTTCGTGTAGTTTTCAGCAGCTGTTTGTATTAAAACCTCTGTGTCTTTGAAACCTTTCAACTTTGGTGCCCTCCTGCGGTAATGTAAAGATTTAATTTAAATTGATTTCAGTCTGTAAATAACTGCACAAGCAATTTGGGATAAAATAAAAGAAAAAAACACTTTTTTTCTGACTCACGGCAGAAGATTGTAATGCAAACTGCTACAAAACTGCACTAATTTTCACCAGTATTGTCCCACTTTTCTTCAAACAAAACGTATGCCATCAGAATATCTTTTAAAAATTGCCACCATTGCATGTTACTTCTACATATAGTGGCTTTGAAATAGTTCACATAAAGTGCTGCGCTATCAACTTATTGCTCACATGTCACAATCATCCTGTCCCAGGTGCATTTTTTTGGAATTTAAAACTTCTTGCAGTTCATATATTTTGAGTTTTACAGGCAGGCCAAACCTCCTGATAGTGCACACTTGTCCTGTGTGTGGTATTTGCTCTTGTCCAGTTTGTGTTTGACTTAGTTTGGACTTGAAATCGAGTTTAGGAGGGTTCAATGATTGACTGAAGCGCTACACATTCCTCTTCATCCCTCTCCACTCTGTCGTGAACCCCCCCCCCCGCCTTTCCGCTGAAGGACATGTGAGAAGTGTTTCCTTGAATTCTGATTGGCTGCCGCTGACCAGTGTATAGTACACCCAGCAGACATATGGAGCTGATTAGACATGGAGAGGCTGTGATGTCATCCATGACTGTCTCATCTCGCTGAGGTGGCCAACAGTCGGGGTGAATCTCACACAGTCCACACTCACTCAGAGCCTTCTTTTGTCCTCTTACAGCCTCAGAGCAGAGTGGATATTCATCATCAGCGCTGGAAGAAGTACTCAGAACTTTTACTTGAGTAAAAGTAGCAGTAACACAATGTAAACGTACTCACTGGAAAAAGTCCTGCCTTCCTGCATTTATCAGTCAAATATAATTATCAAAAAGTAAAAATACTCATTATGGCCATATACGTGTAAACATATATTATTGAATTGTGCTTTACGCATTAACACATAAGCAGCATTTTAATCTTGTAGCTGGTGGAGGAGAAGCTAATTTTAACTATTGAACATTATTCATTGTATTTTTTAAGATGCATCTAATCCTAATCTGCAAAATAACTATAGCTGTCAAAATAAATGTAGTGGAGTAAGAAGGGCAATATTTATCACTTACACCATCAGTTAATATTATTAATAGACTATATTAGTCTATAAAATGTCAAAAAAATCATAAAAACATGCCCATTAAAAGTTCCTAGAGCCAAAATAATATCTTCAAATTCCTTAATTTGTTTGAACAACAGTCCAAACCCCCTAAATATTCAATTTACAACAATATAAAGGTGCAAAACCTCAACCTTTGCAAAGCTGGAAACTATATCTTTTTTGGACTTTTTGCTTGATATACAACTAAAACGATTATGAGTTCAGTTTCTGTCCATCAGCTAATCAACTGATGGTTTCCGTACTACAATATTTACCTTTGAAAAGCAGTGGAGTCGAAGTATAAAGTAGTATAAAATGGAAAGTACGTTCATGTTGTACTTAAGCACAACACGCGAGTAAATGTACTCAGTTACTTTCCACCGCTATTTATCACACCATTCAAGTCTCTTGCAGACTTAAATTCTTTGTATTTAAATGATTATGTGACAATATTCATGGAGAGATTTCCTCCTCCAGGAACTTCACAAGCATAGACAGTGTACATTCAGTCCTGCTGAATCTGGGAGGGAGTCTTGCTCAAGGGCACTTCAGGATTCACGTTTGCAAACAACCACAACAAGTCAACTTTCAGCTTTAACACAAGTGTTATTGTTCCTCATAATGCTGCAAACATCAGGCCTTATGCAATACAAACTGATGACGAGAATGTATTATATTTGGAAGAAATTCACAAATTTGACAACACAGTTTCAGATGATGTATTTCTTTAAAAGCCTTCTGGGATTATTGAAAGGTTTAAAAAAAATATATGGCTCATTCAACACTTATTTTTATATTTCTGTCAGCTTCACGTTTTATTTTCCAGGACACTTTGAGCAGTCATTGAGCTTTCCATTACATTTCTAATATTGTTACTATTATAATTACAGTGTTAAAGTTCATTTTTGACCTTTGAAACAAAACCAAAACATCAAACAAATGAAACATAATCCAAACTCAAGGTCTTTTCTATTATTATTTTTGTATGGCCTATTATTATTATTATGCATAATAATAATAATAATAATAATAATGATAATAATAATACAATGTTTCTTCTTATATTCTGGAAATCTAATCTGGCACCAAAATAAAACAAGGAGAAAAGCTTTGCCTCCCAAAGTGATCCACTGTATTTTGTTGAAATGATTTGTTGCTGCAGCTGTGACTGTCTGACGTGTTAGTGATCTTTGTGGTTTGAACCCCACTTGACCTCTTGACTCGACTCATCACTCGCAGAGTTAATAAATAAAATCTCCATTCCTTCCTCCGAAGCTGCAGATCTCCTGGAGACCCGCGGAGGTCGCTCTGCTCTCTGCCGCCTCTCCTTCTCTGGCTCTCCGCTACGACTCTCTCTCCACTCCCCTCATCCTCCCTCAGATATACTACAGCACAGAAAGGGAAAAAAAAAAAATCTGATCAAGCTTTTCCGGTCTGCTAGCCCTAATTTCCTCTCAGGACCTCTGGCGTTGGAGCTGTGGAGACGCGCAGGCAGAGAGAGACGGATCCCGAGCGAGGAGCAGCTGGGGCAATTAACGCGTACCACCACAACCCCGCACGCCTCAGTACGGCTACTCCAAACGGGTGACTGGGTGGGATAATGCAGGCTGTCGGCGGGGTGATGCGCTCTGGAAGGAGGAGTGTGTGAGGTGAGAGCAGAATGGTTCGGCGGATGGGAGCGCACACGGTTCTCGCCGCGGCTGCTCCGTGCTCTCCCGTCCGCGCGTCTCTCCGTCTCCGTGAAGCCGCCACAGGGCGCCCGCCGATGCCCGTCCTCCTCTCCGCCGCCCCGCTGCACCCACCTCCGGGTATTTGTCCGACTCGTCATTACATAACTCGGCGTCTTTGTCGCTCGCACTGACTTTATTTTTTCCGAAGCCAGGAGTGGGGTCGCTACATCTTGTTTGCCGCCCCAGCAGCAGCAGCAGCAGGCGGCGACGACGCGGCGGCTGCTGCCCAAGCTACATTTAAAACCGGGCTGTGCTGCCTTTGCTGTCGTGGACTGGAGGACTAGCAGGAGCACACATAGTGGGTGGAAACCTGAGTCCAGCGGTGATGAGAGCTCACTCCGAGTGGATTTCGCTGGTGTGCTGCCAGAAGCATCTGGAAAGGATAACACAGGGATACACTCCCCAGACATTTCAGGGTTTCAGCTCTGATGTCTTTTAGCTCGTGTTTTAATGTGAAACTGGTTTAATCACACTGGAACTTAAAACCCCTGCCTGCTGTAAGTGGCACAGTTTAGGTTCATAACAAGATTTCCTCTTCGCACCAGTGGTTTGGACATGTTGGATAACTGGTGCATTCAGTAAGTGATTAAAGGACAAGCATCCTCACCCAGAAACCAGTACAGATTTCTGCAAGGTTTCCTTGTAGCTATGCAGTGAAGATGTGTGCAGCCAGGTTCAGCGGCTGCCTCAATGGCTGTGCTGAGGAGGCCGCAGGTGGAGCAGCGGGGGCTGCTGGTCCAGTCACTGCCTCCAGGATGCTGGACTGGACAGAGGCCGGTCCCCGCATCCTCCACAGCCTGGAGATGGGGACAGTGATGACCATCTTCTACCAGAAGAAGTCCCAGCGGCCCGAGAGGAGAACCTTCCAGATAAAGCAGGACACGCGGCAGATAGTGTGGAGCCGAAACCCTGACAAATTAGAAGGAGAGAGTGAGTATTGCCATAAAAGCATGAACTGATTACTGAGTGGGCCCAAGACCAGGGACCCCCTGACCCCTGGGCCTGGGCCCACAGAGCCTCTGTATGAAGTGACTGTTAACATTTGTTGTTGGAAAGTTACAGAGCATCCCTGCTTTATGGTTTTCTATAATATCTTGTATTGTGTGCTGTAGTATTAGCATGATATCTGTGCAGAGGGATATCCGAGTGGATCTGTTGTGGCAGGAAGACAGGAGTCAGTCAGCCTCTCTTCATCTGCAGCCTGAACTAAATACTGAAGTTCAGCTGTAGTTTTTGAACCAACAGCAGCACCTGAGTTCTGCTTCAGACGCAAAATGACTATAAACAGATGCAAAGTGACCACAAAGAGAAGCAGTGACAAAGACAAAGAGACAAAACAACTACACTCTTTCAGTTTGGGGGTCTTGCTCCCATGTAGGAGGGGGTCGGGAGCTTTTTGTGTAGCGTTTGTGTGCAGGGGCCCATTATCACTATATAACTATAACTATAGTACATGACATCCCTGTTGTGTCTCAGTCACATGCACTGTATACACTTAGTTTTTCCTTCTTCACATCATTTATGTTATATTGTGTATTCCGGTCACAGATTCTGCATCAGAAGATGCTGAAATGTCAGCTGAAGCTAAGGTATCTGAGAAAATGCTGACAAATACAGAAATACAACGCCAGGGACAGTTTCTTCCTCTGTGTGTGCATGTTTTAAAGCGGCGGTTCCCAACCTTGTGGCTACTGAAACTACTGGGGCCTCTCCAGAATAATGGAGGTGAATGGGACTTTGTTTGTGGTGTTTGTGCACCATCTCTTTTAGAAACAGTCCTCCAGTGATTTAAGATTATCCACACACCTTAATGTCAACAGTTTTCATCTGGACTGTTTCTTTATTATAAAATAGCCTAGTTAAAGTTAAAACTGTGGATGGTTCAGAGTAACTGGGACATTGTTTTTAGAAAGACACACTTTATTCAATATTGCCAGCACCACAAACAAAGTTCCATTGTATTAGTGCTGAGCAGACATTTCAGAGCGAACTCAAAATATCAACACATACAATTGAAATCATCTGCATTGCTAGACACTGTTAGGGATCAGTAAGAAAACATGTCTTGTTGTCATTTGGGTGAACTGACCATTTAAAACATGTACGCACATGGAGAAACCAGAGCCGGATATCGAACCTCAACACTTTGTCGGTTTCGACCAAAATGTTTCCGTTGAGTATCGAAAACTGTAAAGTACCTAAAGTTGGCACTGAATGTCTTTGATCAGATATTTTCTGATATAAAATCAGAATTTTTGACTGTATGTTAGTTAGACAAAGTTTTTGTGTTTATACAACATTTAACATTTAAGAACTTTGGTTGTTAAATAAAAAAAAATAACGTTTTGTAGGAAAGTCTGGTTATATTTTTCTAAGTTTGGCATTGGAAACTGTATTTTGATTTCAACCCCATGACAGCTGAGCAAATTCCATTCTGTGACGAAGACCATGAGATGTGGTTGAAAGCTCCAGTAAAGAGCTATTACTGTAAGTAGATTATAATTGAGGACTCTTTTGTCAAAATGTCAAGGTCAAGAATTAGCTTTCATGCTAAAAAAAAAAAGTATTGTTTTGGTATTGATACTGAAACTCCGGTATCAGATCAGAGAAGTATATCTCAAAACACCTAAAACCAAAACTCTCTCCGTGGCTGGATACCAATTGGGCTGGTAGAAAAATTTGTTTTAGTAATTTGGTTGAACTGGCCCTTTTGAAAAGAGAGGCTTGTGGGTTTGTTTTGATCTTTTCTCTGTGTACGCCTGCTGTAAAGGTGCAAGAATGAGTGTCGCCGCATGTGACGTATTGCTGCGGTAGTCCGCCCCCCCTCCCATCCTGACCCGAACTAGCAGCTGAGACGCTGTCATGGCCTCCTCAGCGGACAGACACATCACGACCCCGTGACCTCTGCCTCCTCCATGTCAGCCTCCCAGTAACTCTCCAGACAGAATAGCATGCGTGCTGCTGCCACATGGATCCTGAGTCCTCGCCCAGTCCCGAGCTTCCCGAGCTTCCTGTCTGTCGGCCTGACACGCCGGCTGGCTGAGGCCATCGAGGCAGCCTGTTGGAGTGGAGTCATGTGGCAGTGGTATACTTAAAGCAGCAGGCTGTTGTGGAGCTGTTGGAGCACCGTTCTGCCTGTCTGGGGTGTGGAGGCTATTGTCTGCGTCCTAGATTTTGTGGCCTGGGGGAGGATTCGTTACAGTGTCTGTTAGCACTGAGAAAACGTATGGCATTCACAACTGGCATGTTAGTTTCCTTCTGTCTGCCATGTGTTACTCTAACTCCCAGACTTTATGGTAGCACGCTGTAAAAATATAAAAGATAAGACTTCTCCCCTACGAGATAGAAGTAGGTTTACTGAGAAGTCGGTCAGGTTTGTTTTTCCATCACCCAACTGAAGGTGATTGCTTTTGCCTTACCTAAAGAAAACATCTTCACTAATTGGACGACACATGCGCAGCATTTACAGAAGCACACTGCAAAGAAATAAAACGTGGGAAAATTAGGAAACCCGTTCGCCAGTTTGACCACATGTTTGCATCATAACGAAACGCGCTGAAAATACAGAAAACAAACAAATGCAGAAACGCTGCAAGTTGCACAGAACAAAACAGAACTCAGTTGCTAAACAAAGCAGTTTCCAGGGGAAATAAAAACTGATGAACACGCCCGAACACGCGAGACTGACTACACTTTGTTGTACTAACATAGCCTGTATCTTATGCTAAGTCATTAATTGTGCATAATTTATCAGTTCATTTCAATTTGGACGCTAAGTCTAACACACAGATTTTATTTACAGTAAATCAGTCAAGAAATCCGAATGTTTAAAGTAAAATAAACTTAATCGTTAATTTAAATTGAAATGAATCGCCCATGTGCCAGCACCACTGACAGGTAGTTGACTTCAGTAACGCCATGAGCCAGAAATCATGGCCACAGTTCGCGTGTCCAGGTGAGTTCATCACTTCTGTTCCGTGCAACTGGCAGCATTTCTCTATGTGGTTTGTTTTCTGTACTTGCAGCACGTGTCGTCAGATCGGTGAAGATGATTTCTTCATTTGCTTGTGTTTTTATCAATTTGCACGTGTGTTTTTTGAAGTTACAATGTGCATGGCTCTTAGGGCCACTGCAGTTTTCTCTTCTTTTCCATCTCCAGGAACCCCATCCCCCCCGTTATTCTGTGAAAGCTCAGAGACTAATGGCCGCTGCACACATGTAGGTGTTATTTCTGCTCAGGGAGCCTTGTCAATTATTTATCCATAATCATAAACTGCATAAACAGCACCTTGCGCTAATCCAAGGGACAACAGCTATGAGTCTGAGCGTGCACAAACCACAGCGAACACCTACACCCCTCAATCAGACCAAATCTACATAAGCCCACACCGATGAAAACACTGCTTTCACACACACACACACACGCTTTCGTAACCCACAAACGCCCCTTTACAAACAGCCTCCCTCTGGACAAACCCACCAGTACATTCCAGGAACTCAGCGGGTCTCCTTCACTTTATCTCCCACAGCTCTATCTCTCAGCTACGCACTTTTTTTCCCCTCCTCCTCCTCTCTCGCCTCTCAATTTTCCTCCTCCAGCTGTCCTTTGCCAATTTCCTTCCCCCACACTCCCACCTAAACACCCTTCTCATTTTCAAGCCTTTCACTGACCTCCCATTTCAGTCTATTTTCTTTCACTTTCTTTTTGAATTTCAAGGTCATTCATCTGATACTTTGGTGTTTTGTTCTCAGAAATCTCTCTCATATTTATCCAAATGACCCCTTCACTCTGCCTCCTCACCTCCCCCTTCTCTCCTGCTTTTCCCTCCTTTGTTTTTGTTGCCTGATTTTTTTTTTTTCCTACTGTTTGCTTTAAAGTAAAGTTTCTCCCTCAGCTTTGCTACATACACACACATGCGCGCACACACACACACACAGTCGTGTTTCTATCACTTTCGGGGTAAGTCAATGTCAATTACATTGACTTACATCCATTCCCTGGAGACTTACCCTAAGTCTTTGCCTTAAAATTAATGATTTACATTATGGGGACTTGTATGGGGCATTTTGTCCCCATAAAGAAGGTGAGTCCCCACAATGTGACTGCGTAAACAGATATATGTCCCCACAACATTAGTAATACCCGCCCCCACACACACACACACACACACACACACAGTTGAAATCAGTGTTTTTCTTTGAGATGAGCGCTTTGGCAAACAGTGGAGGTATTAAATCCCCAAGGCACAGGAAGTGTGGGGTTATCAGGGAGTGTCTCGCTTCCTGTCTCAGACTGAAGGACTGGCTGGCTACAGGAAAACAAAAGTTCCAGCATCTTCTGCAGGAAGCAGAGACATGGACCACAAATGAGGCCCTGGATGCCTGGAATACTCAGGGTGGTTTGCGCCAATAAGGAGTCATTTACAGCACGGGTTAACCAAAGCTTGGTTAAACTTGGCTGAAAATGTTGAAAACGTATCCAGGTGATTTGCAAAAATTGTTAAATAAACCCTAGTTTTGTAAAAAAAAAAAAAAAATTATTTAAACCAAAGATAACTGTCATAGTAATACTTTAAGGTACTTATTTCATCCAAAACCTTTAATGTATACATTGTAAAAGAAATGAATACTGACAAGAAATAACAACCTGGTACATTTGGACATCTGAATAATAATAATAATAATGATAATTTCAACTCCTCTCTGGGAAGTTAGCCACCTAACTGTAGCAATAGTCTTCCATCTTCTTCTGGACCCTTCCAGTGATTTTATGTTTACTGCAGAGCACACCCAGTTAACCATTTTGCAAACCACAATACTGTTTTTTTAATCATTTGAATGTATTTTTTTCTTCCTTCGTAGCCAGCCATTGGTTTCCATTTATTTATGTACAATATGCTATTATCAGTCTCTTAATATTTGCTTGAGTTGTGTAGGGCAACACTCTCCATGTCCTATCGGTTTGATGCAGTTCTGTCTTATTTCCCAGCATGTCAACTCTTCTGAAAAACAGCAGTTTTATCTCATTTGCTCCCCAGATCGGCACTACTTCTTCTGTCTGTATGATGACGCAATGCGATACATTATTATTGTGAGGTAGTACTTTTCAAGTTATGTAGACTTGATGTTTATTGTGATGGATTATACAAGTGAAACAAGTCTGCCACCTCTATGGTTAAGGCCTGGTTGACTGTGGAAGGGAAGACTGTGGTCACACTTTGTACATACAATTATCCGCCTCAATGTGCTCCATAAGCGGTTTTGCGATAATATGTCACGCTACTGAGAGAGAAGTCATTATTCGCATCACTGCAAAAGATGTCTTGTCATGAAAACCGTAAACGTACATGTAGGTTGTTTTAAGTGTTCGCAGAAATTAGCAGTACTGACTAAAAAATCTAAAAACTGCATATAGCATGCATTTGACAATGGTCAACAAGTGCAAGTTTTTGCAAGTTTTAGCAAACACACTGATATGGTCCTTTTTAAAGACTCCATTGGATTCAGCCTCCTTTTGCTCTGTCTAGCTCAAATATGCAGCCACTTTTGAAACTATCATCTTAAAGTTTTGTTTGAACGAAATTCAAATGAACAGGTAATTCATTCAAATTGATTCGAACACATTCGAAACCCACATAAAGAGTAATTTTACAAGCTTCTGGCGAGGCAAACAACTTTAAACGTTCTGTTGAGCTTATAGGCTGTAACTTTTGAATTCAAACAGGTCATTTCAGTTCGAATATTGAAGTTTTTCACATGTTTGAACGACATTTCGAATAAAAAGTGACATCCCTAATCCAGGTTTAGAGTCAGTCCTAGTTGGTGAAACCCTCCGTCAGGCTCTGCACTGATCTCCTGCTTTGTTAGCAACTTTATTGCACCAAACAGCATCCCATCTATCCATTCGTCTATCCATTTTACAACCTGCCCTCTAGATTGTATTTCAGTCTCGTCTCCCTTCGTTTGCTTCTCTGTAATTTATAATCTCCAAGTAGACTTCTGTCATCTGGTAGGGAGTGAGGTCACCAGCTGTACCAGGAACAGTTTGTTTCGCTGGAAGTGGCTGCAATTATCAACGGCTGGTGGCTTCAGGTCAGCAGTGTACACCACTTGTGGTGCGTTCAGGAACATTTAGTCCAAGCAGTGCCCGCCCAGCAGCACTGAGAACTGACTGAGAAAAGAAAGACGGTTAGTTTACGAGCTTGATGATAAAACGCACAACAATGTAACATCCCATAACGGTTTTCTTTGTAGTTTTATTTCTGTGAGACTGATGACAGTATCTTATACTCTGATGTATCTCCAGTTGGCCCACTGTGTGATTCCCCTCACTTCTCCCTTCAAAGTTTGCATCAAAAAGTTCTTAAAATCAGTTGTGTGTGTGTGTGTGTGTGTGTGTCTCTTTTTATCACAACCATGTTTACAGCCTGGACCAGGATTAAAGGCCACAGTGGGAAGAATCATTGTGTGTGTGTGTGTGTGTGTACTCTCCTTACCTATCAGTGTCTGTGTGTTGTGGAGTGAGACAGGCAGGGTGTGTGTGTTAACACAGTCATGGTGAACGAAGTGTGACGTTGGGTCAAGCTGTGCATCTGTGTGCCTTATTGTCCAGCGTCCAGACTAAATGGCAGAAGGTAATAAAGGGAAAGACAAATAAACTCCCCCCAAACTTTTTGGGTTATTTTTAATAGTTTGGGAGGAAAATGAGTCAACTTTGACTGTGAAGCACTTTGTACTAACATAACTAAAAGCTTTATTATGGGGGGATTTTTTCTGATACCAGTGTCAATCTGGTACGTTTCAGTACCAATACTGAAACGAAACTTAAACACGTTTTCTCCAAAACCATTTTTTTCTATTTTTGAGAAAACCTCTCAAATTCCTCAGTGTTCAACACAAAGCAGCCATTAAAGAACTACAGTCTAAAACTACCAAAATTATAGCACTTCAGCCTTTATTCTTGCCCTTGAAAACAGCAGCTTGACAAAAAAAGTCTTAAAACAAGGTTCAAATTACACGTTTCCCAAGATGGAGTCATCTGCTGAGGAAGGTCATGAGATGCGGTCGAAAGCCTCGAAAAACAACAAGTGCGTTAAACTGTGTGTAGAGATTGTTTTTTGTCAAACTACACAATGCTAACTTAGATCAGGAAGTATCTGATCAAATTGCCGAATTGGTACTTGACAGGTTTGAATACTAAATGCTACGAATGCTTTCGGCTGGTACGCAGAAAGAGTCGAGGTTAGAGGATGTAATGGCTAATAAATAATTTATCAAAGCCTAATAGATCAGTTATAAGCCATTAATAAGAACAACTTTTGGGTTGCCAGGTTGTGAAAAATCTCTCTGGCTTTTATTTATCCTCCTCCAGCAGGACACAGTTTTCGTTCTCCTAACTAGCTCTTTAAGCCATCCGGAAGACGTCCAACGGACCATTTAATGACCATTTACATGCTGCTACAAATGTTAGTAAGTAATTAATACAGGTCTAACTTTCAAATAAATCACCAACCTTATAGTTGCAAATCTTAATAAAGTTATTGATAAAGGATCACAGGTTTCTCACTTTGTAATAAGCTAAAAGCAGAAGTTAGCAAGTCATCTGCAGTTAAGTTGGATGGATTTTGGTCCAGATGCTCTGCAGCTTTTCCAGAAGGTTAGTGGTCAAACGGGCCATTGGAGGAGTTTTTCTAATGAATTAAAGAATGAGGCTGGTGTTATTTTATGTTTTTCTTATTGCCATGGAAAGACTAAAACCAACAATGTGTTAGTCCTTCTCTCAATACTTTGTCCCCACCCTGTCTGTGGCTCTTAACCTCAAGCCCATTGGTTCCTATTGAAGACTTAAATCTGTCAAAACACGTTATGAATAAATAGTTTCATCTTTAAAAAAAAGGCTCAGTAATTTCCTAAAACAGCCGGTCACTGGAGCTTTTAATAAACGTCACTCAAACAGGAGGAAATGGTGCATTTGTTGGGGACTATTTTCAGTGGCGGATTGATGTAGTTTATTTTGCCTCAATCCCACATACACCGTCCCGCTGCCCCAAATACTCACTAGAGCACCAAATGTGTGTTCATGGAAATGAAGGAACATGTCACCCAGTGCAACAGTGTGGCTCACTGATGTGTTTTTAATAGTTTTTGGGCAACAACGGCGCTCCATTGCACGGAGGAAAAAGATATATCAGGCTGTGATACACACACACACACACACAATACTTGTTAGTAGATTATTGGAATTTGTTGACTATAAGAAAAATATAGAATACCAGTAGACTCATCCTGTAATGAATCAGTCAGTTATTGTGCTGTGAAACAGGAATGTACTGTGTTTGTGGGAATTGTTGCAGAATTTAACTTTTTTTAAAAGCTTAAAAATGCGCAGGTCATCTGTGGGTAAGAACTCCGATTCAGTTATGTGTGCTTCTGCTTGTTCCAGCTCTGAACCGCCCTCTCAGTAAAGCATGGACACATTTCCATCTGAGGATAATGGACCTCTCTCTTAATCTCATGCCAAACGTGCTCCCTGTCATCTCCACATGCAGGAGGCTCGGATAGGAACCAGATTTCTCCTCTCGGCTGTTTGATTCAGGATTATATACAACCTGCTGAGGACAGCTCGCTTTGGCCAGATAAGGACTAGCAACAGGCTTGGATTGTTCTTTCCTCTGTGTCCCCTGTTGTCTACCTGATGGGCAGATAACTTCGTCCTAGTGGGAAGTTTTGATATCAAAAGGGGAAAAAGTCTATTCTCTCTACTTTATTCCTGCTTTCATTTGGCTGAAGTTTCTCTGTGGTGGAAAATAGCATCCAGGCTTACAAGAATGACACTCAGTTTGATTGTGTTTGGTGTGGAATGCCAGAGCATCTATGAGTACGTGTGTTCATGTGTGTTTGCACAAGACATCTGCTATGTCAATAAGCCGAGGTTTTCTTTGTGGGTGTGTCGACTGCTGCAAGTGTCAAAGTAGAGTCCAGAGTTTACGTCATACTCTGCGGTCAGTCGCCTGACTTGGCCACTCTGTTAACCCTTCTGGTGCAATGTAAGCTTTCAATGACCACAAATGGGGATTTGAACCTTTTTTTAATGATATCTCAGTTTTTACAGTAAGAAGAAAAACAGGGGTTACCAAAATGATGAAGCAAAAATAGAGCTGGATTTCTGCTGGAAATGCAAAACTTTATCAATCAGACAAATATCCCTTTAAAAAAAGTAACAATGCTTTTATCATCCTATAACTTGTATACATACTTCTTTATATAAACTTGGAGTTCCTTAATATCTGATTTTAATGACTCCGATTTGCCAAATTGGGCGATTTTCCGCACAATTGAGCTCCTTTTTAGATTTTTTTTTTTTTTTTGTTGGGCAGGCTGTGATAATTTGGGCTACTTTTGTACCATTTGGGTGGTTTCCAACAACAACAGCTTCGAGTAGTACGATTGAGACAGATAGGGCACTGAGTTCAGTAGGCTCGACTCGACATGCAATGACTGATATCTGGTGACTGACAAAACCAAATATATAAATAGGGCTACTTTTTATGACGATTGGGTGGGTTCCAGGCTCTGATTGGACTACTTTTTGTCAGTCCAATCCGGCAACACGGTTTGTCCAACACTTTGGTTTCTGACCAAACACCTGCTAAACTACTGACATTCCCATTGAGGCTATGTATTTAGAGCTAATTAGCAAATGTTAGCATGATAAGTAAGATGATGAACATGGTAAACATTATACCTGCTAAACATCAGCATATTAGCATTGTAATTGTGACCATGTTAGCATGCTGTTGTTAGGATTTAGCACAAAGCACCACTATGCCTAAGTATATATATATATATATATATATATATATATATTCTCCTAATAAATGTGAAGGAAAAGTTAAGGAAAGAGTGTTTGTTTGGCTGCTGGTAAAAACTTCTGCAGACTTTTGGAGCATCCTGCCACGGACAGCTGAAATGTTTGTGTGTCTGTTTTTGCGCTCTCTGGACTCGCACACAGTACATTTGTTGCAGCAGATTTCTGTGTGTTTGGCAGGGAAACGAACAACGTGCCAAACTGTGATTTATGGTTGTGCATATTTATGTTCATGGAACACTATCCTTCCTCCCTTTCTTTCCTTCCTTCCTCCCTCCTCCAGTCGATATACGAGAGATCCGGGAGCTGCGGTTGGGGAAGGGCTCCCGTGATTTTGAGCGCTACCCGGAGGAGGCTCGTAAACTGGACTCCGCCCACTGCTTCATCGTGCTCTACGGGCTGGAGTTTCGCCTCAGGACTCTGAGCGTGGCTGGTCAGTGTGTATATAGTGTTTGTGTGTGTGTGTGTACTGGTGATTCCCAATGTATTTTCACAGTTACTGTTTGTGTGGAGATTCTCTTCACAGTCCTGTCTACCGCAGTACTAGAGGTTAAAGGTCACACTACATCCCTATTGCATTTGAGAAATATCTTATCCGCTAATCTAATTTTGAATCTGTTGATCTTTTGTCGTCTGTCATTCTGTGTCTCTCTGTCTGTCACTTTCTCAGAACATATTTCAAGTTATATGTTTTTGTTTGTAGAAAAATCATGGTGAGAACTGGTGCAGTCTATGAGTTGCTTTGTGCACTCATTTAAAAAGATGCTTTTTAAAAAAAGTTTATTTAAAGAACAAATTTGGTGTATTACACCTTGAGTCTGATGTTCGTAGTTTTGGCCATCATTTCGCTCAGTAATAACACGCAGTCGAGCTAATTTCTGAGATCTTGGAACACAGTAACATCACTCTTGTGGATCAAGTAAAACGAGCAGTCACACAATCAATTATTACCCAAACCGTTTGTTTGAAAGATCCATCACAGTTTACAGACAAGACTAAATTTGACCTATTGTACTTGCCGTTGTGTGTCACACAGTTTTCCTGTGGGATGAGGGATTATTAGTCATTTCAGGTGCACTCCCTGTTGGTTTTCCCTGCTTGTATTTCTGCCCTGTCTGACCTTGTTGTATTGATGTCTCTGTGTTTCCAGATCTCATTTATTACTTCGGTGAGTTTAATGTTATCATAACTCATAAAAAAGTAATGGACAAAAGTACAAAAACAAGACTCCAGTAAATTGGACTTAGCCTTTAAATAAGCTTTTAAATAAAGATTTATTTTAGCTGCTTGTTCCCTAAACTTACACTCTGGAAATTTGAAGGATTAGGAGTCGCCAAAGTCAGACTTTTCTTCCTTGTGTCATCTTACTTTGTGTCTCTGCAGCCTTCAGCGAGGAGGAGGTCAACATGTGGATCACTGGTCTCAACTGGCTGATGAGTGACACTCAGAGAGCGCCCGCACCACAACAGATTGACAGGTGTGTGTTGATGTGTAAGACTCGTATGTATTCATGCACTTGTCCGAAAATGACTTGAAAGAATATCCACTGACAGTCTTATCTGATGAGTATCAAAAACTCACTGCAGTGGGCTCTGAATAGTTTGTAGCTTGCTCCTAATACTGAAACAATTAGTCGATTTATTCGAGTAGAATCAACAGAAAATTAATTGGGAGCAATTGTGATAACCGACTAAGTAATTTCTTTATAAAAAAAAAATTAAAAAAAGCTAAAAATCACTAGTTACAGTTACTCCAACATGAGTAAGGCTGTTTTTTCAGTCTTCTATGATTGTAAACAGAGGATCTTTGAGTTTTGGACTGTTGGTCAAAGCACAAGACGCGTTATTGACCACTACTGAATGTTTTGAATTTGAAAAGAGAGATTTCCTTAAATTGTCCTCATCTGAATACACTCTACATCCTCTTATGGAGATAAGACATTGTCTTTTTCCTCATCACTGAAAACCTGACATGGACCTTTCAGTTCATAATATCAAAGTTAGAAATGTGGTTAGTAGTGCGATTAGTTTTATGGTCTAAGTCATTAACAATGAATCAGTGAAATATTTATTTGTGTGATTGTAAAGTACTTAACACTTTCCTACACCCCCTGTATGTGTGATAAAGTGATATCTGGCTGCATCAAAAGAAGAAGCAACCTGGATGGGGAAGGGAGGTGCTGGTGGGAGGAGAGGACAAATATTTGTTTTGGGATGAAAATATTTACTCCAGAAGAATGTGCGGAGGCAGTTTTGGCTTCTGTGGTGTGAACAGGAGAACAGAGAGAGGTTGTGAGGATTTGTAGGAGAGTTTTGTTGTTGACATAATGTGAACGGTATATGTTTGGAAACGGTCAGAGGAAATGAAATTGCTAATTTTGTCTGTTTACGGCAGTTGTGTAAACTGTTTGGGGAGTAGATTCATCAGCTGAATGTGTTTTTTTTTATTCCCCCACTATGTTTGACAAATACAGACAGGCCCCAGTTCAAACTCAGTATCTACCTACAACTTGTTGCTTAAAGTCGAACTGAAATTTGAGCTCTCCTCACTTTTCGTGTAAGGGAAATATAAACTATAATGATACTTCAGCTATTGTGCATATTATTTTTCCATTTTAGAAAATAGGATAACAATATTTATGGACGTTTATGGAAATTAAGCTTCAAGCCTCTTGGTGGGTGTTTACCATGGCAGTGGTTAACTGACGTCCTGTCAGCTTTAGTGTTGCCGCTACTCTCTGGAGAACGTCATAATCGTATATAAACATTGACACAAGGTGTTGTTTTCTCCTTTTTCATCAAGCCCATATAGAGTACTCATTATAAAGAGTTTGGTCTAGACCTGCTCTATAGGAAAAGTGCAGTGAGATAACTTCTGTTATGAATTGGCGCTATATAAATAAAATTTAATTGAATATAGGATTAGCTATATCAACTATTAGTTATTCAAGCTGTCTGTACAACATTCAGCATTTGGGAGGACCCATCAGGCTATTAGGTTTTTAGTCCATTTGGAAAGTGGAAGCTAGTTAGCCTAGCTTGCTAAGGTTTGATCTGGTTCCCACCAGACGATACTTTTTGTTCATGTTATTTCAACACCTGCTGAGTCATTGGCAGCTCCTGCACATTCAGTGTTCATCCTGCATTATAGAAAGGAGGTTGTCTAGCTAGTGTGAGCGGTCTTTGGTTTATGGGTTCAGGCGTGGTGATGGCAAATGACCAGACTAGAATATACGCTGTAGTATTTCCCCACTGTGTGGAATCCAGTCCTGGATGCTATCAGAGTTTAAGCTAACGTGTTCAGCTCTGTCCTGCTCTCGTACTTGGAGAAGTTTAAAATCCAGCAACCCCAGCTGATGTTACCCGAGATAGTGTTACATTTGCTAAACAGCTGGTTAGTCCTCATCCTGAAAGACTTTACTCTTTTACCATTAAATGTGAAAACAAACCATTGGAAAATATATGAAATATGTAAGCTGAGCATTCAAACAGGGTTATGTTAGGCAAAATAACAGTCTTTAATTTGTTTCTTTATTTTCACGTCTTCTAGCATGTTATCATGTATGTAGCCATAAAGTGCCTTTTTTTAAGATCCTCATTTTACACAGAGTCACCTGAAAACATTAAAAAAGTCAGCTGAAGATGGCGTTGTCAACCAATCCATGGAGCTAACATTAGCTTAATTAGCTAGCTATTGCTGATTAAATCTTGCGAGTCTTCATTTTAGCCGTTGAATTCAACAGTTGTCTACCTCTGTCTGAAATCAAAGACGCATTCTTTAAAAGATTACAAAGAATTTATTATCATTGTAAACTGCATATGTGCCGTGTGAAAACTACAGTACCGACATTGTCAGTTGGACCCAAAAATTAACGCCTACTAGAGAATATTAATGTATGGGGGTGTTATTTTGGTAATTACAAATTCATAACAAACACTGAGAATATATGTAGTGATTTCTTAACAAAATTAATTTGTATTTCAGTTTCCAGCAATGCAGTGCAATGCATTTCAGCTGTCAGCAATCACATGCATTTTCTCCAGGACACGTGTGTGATTTCAATTTTTAATTTTAGTTCGGCTTTGATTCTTGTAATAACATGAGACTGAAAGAGTGATTTTCTTTCTCCATCCCTCCATCTGTAGGTGGCTGAGGAAACAGTTTGAAGCGATGGACAGGAACCATGAGGGCAGGTGGGTGACTCACCACAAACACGTCAACACCTAATCGTAGCTTTTACAGCAGCCTGTGATGGATGCTGTTGGCCGGTCTGTCACAGCCGGTGGAACGTGAAGGTGAAACCAGATCCAGATGTCATCAAAGAGCGTGTTACACCCCTGTCAGGGATCTGTCCTGACCTTAACCTCCACAGCCTGACACACACATCCACACCCCGAGGCTCCACATATCACACAGACCCTTTCTGTCTTTTTCTCACTCGTGCTCGCATTAATAAGTCCAGGCTTCTGTTTGGGTAGAAGCCGCTCCAGGACAAGCCTGCCACCGCCTGATAAGCAGCAGGAAGTGATGCGTTGGGCTGGGAGAGGGCAACTTCCTGTCTCCTGTGAAAATAGTAACAGTAACAGTAACAGTAGCTAGACAGAGGGAAGTGGGTGGAGAGAATCAGACCTGGAAGCAACAGCGGTCATTGACCCCAAAAGATCCTCCCTGCCTCGGAGAATTGACCTGGATTTATTTCTTTTTCTACCTGCTTTTCTCGCTTCCTTCCTCATTCTGTTACTAACGATTGATGGTTGCATGTGTTTTGTCAATCAGTAAAAGCGATTATCCATATGCTGTTTGTCCTAGAAAAAAAAAAAGAAAAGATGTAGAGGTAAAGACTTCAGCAACTCCACAGAAATAACTGCAACAACTTATGTGCAAATATACTCTCTAAAAAACAAGCTTAACACTTGACAAAACAATCTCAAATCTCACCACAAGGTCCATTTATTAGCTGTTCTGGAGCTTTTCCTCATATCACATGATGTTCATCAGCAGAAGGAGTTCGCCCGGTTGTCATGGAATTGTTCAAATTTCCATTTTTTTCTGAGCATTTTAAAGACTCCATGTTGGCTTAAAAGTAAAGCTTAAAGGTCCGGTATGTAACATTTAGGAGGAGCTGTTGGCAGAAATGGAATATAATAGTTATAAGTATGTTTTCATTAGTGTATAATCACCTGAAAATAAGAATCGTTGTGTTTTCATTACCTTAGAATGAGCCGTGTTTCTACAGTAGCCCAGAACGGACAAACCAATCACTGGCTCTAGAGAGGGCCATTTGCGTTTTTTTGCGAGTTTGGCGGCCACCGTAGTTTCTCCTACACGCTTGGAAGGAGAGGGTGAGACGAGCGGTATTCAAATGGTTGCGAACTACAATTACGCCGCTAGATGCCATTAAATCCTACACACTGAACCTTTTTAAAGGTTCATTCTTCACCTTGGAAACAAACTTTTAAGCCGACATAAACGAGAATGTGCTCAGAAAAAAAAACAGAAATTTGAATATCTGCAATTCCATCACAACTGGGAAAACTCCATCTGCTGTTGAAGAGTGTGTGATATGAAAAAGCAATTTGGAGTACTGTCATGATTTCACTAATGTAAAGAAACGTTAGAAATGTAAAACCAATCAAATACCTGAATAAAGCAAAGTATCATCCGTCAAAAGGTTTATCGTTTAAAAGGATTATTACATTTTAAGGCTTATTAGACAGTCTTACGCTGATATGCTGTCTATTTTTTGTATTGGCCACAAATTCCACTGAAAGAGCAAAACCAACAATTGCTCTACTAACAAGTTTTGTCTGTTTGCAAAGTCTGATATCTTATTCCTTTGTTCCATATAGCTGCATTGCTGCAAAAAATATTAAAAACACACCCATGACACTGTTGCACTGGGTGATATGTACCTGCATTAGCATGAGCAGTCAATTTTTTTTAATACCACATACACCATCCTGCTGTTGGAAATACTCACTAGAGCACCAAAAGTGTATTAATCCGCCACTGAAATTAGCCCTTAACAAATTGCCATTTGCCTTCTGTTTGAGTAACGTTTGTTAGAAACTACAGTGACTGGCTGTTTTAGGAAATGAAGGATTAAAAAAAAAAAAAAAAGATATATATTAGTGTTTTACGTCTTCAGTGGGAACGAATGGGCTTGGAGCTGCGAGACAGACAGGGTAGGAAAGTCAGAAACATTGTTGGTCTTTCCATGATATTTTTTGACAGTAACTAAAAGATAGAATAATGCCAGCCTTACCCTTTAAGCGATGAGACAGAGGAGAGTGAAAGTGTATAAATCTGTACCCAGCTTTACCTCTATGTCCAGGACATGACATGTCCCCTTCTAGCCATCCCCTCCAAGCCTAAACAATGAAAACTTTACAGGAGTCCTCACTCTTGGCCTGGAAATGTAGAATCCTGACGTTGACATTTAGCTCTTCAAACCATACAGCGCCATCTCCTGGTGAAAACACAAAATCACCGGGTCTTTTATGAGAGGCACATAAAGGTGCAATTCAACTATTGTTTGAAGTAGACTGGACAATCCTAAAAACAGTGTGGTCAGATAGAAATGCGTGTAATGTTTCTGATGTACCTTTCCTCTCGTTTCTTTTTCAGCATCACAGTGAAGGATGTGAAAGCTCTGCTGCCTCAGGTCAACTACAGAGTCCCCAACATGCGCTTTCTCAAAGACAAGCTACAGGTCAGAGAGAATCAGTCTGATAGGTCCGCTCCATTAATTTTAATGTCTTTGTTTTTCCTCCTACAGCCCCTATACCTCTTTGAATGGCTCTCCTGGATGTTCTGACTTGACCACAGCGCTGTTTTGTGTCACACTAATTCAAATCCTCCCGGTTTACACAGGAGGTGGAGGCCAGGAGCGATCTGTCGTACCCCAACTTCGCACAGCTCTACAGAACACTGATGTTTGATGCACAGAAGAGTGTGAGTGTCACTTTTGGATTTGCACACAAACGCATACACTCACACAGCTGTGGAAGAAGTACTCAAATCCTTTACTTAAATAAAAGTAATTATGTCACGATGGAAGAATAATCCATTACAAATAAGGCATGCTTTCAGAATTTTCAAGTGTCACAGTGTCAGCACTCATTTTGAAGATTGTCCCAATCTGTGTTAAAGGGCCATATACTGGTGTTACTTGCAAGTTTGAGTTCCTTAATTACAAATCATGTACACTTTACATTTTGCTTACCATTTTCAAAAGCATGCTTTGTAATTTTTGATTCAGACAGAACATTGTTAGAGTTGTCTGATCCCTCAGAGTGAACATCACGGCCGCATTCATTTCTGTCAAAGTTGCATTTTCTTTGCAGAGCAGACTTGACAGTGCAACTCAATCTGCCATTAAACTGCATTACCAAGCATAATAATGTAACTTTGACAAACAGTAATGCAGACTTGATGTTCACTGCTGGATTTACACAACTCAAGCAAGTTTCAAGAGTCTGCTAATATTAGCATATTGTAAAGAAATTAATGTAAAAATACATCAAAAAAATCTAATACAAAATAGCATGTATTAAGTACACATGATTTGTAGTAAAAATGATAAAACCTCATCAAAATGGTCCTTTTAAATAAATGATTAAATATAATCCCCAAATTGGAGATACAGGGTTTTTTGTTTTTTTTTACCCAGCACATCAGAATTTATTGTGGAGATACAAGATTTGTAGTCAGCAATATTTTAGGATCTTGTCTCATGTTTATTGTGCAGTCTGAATCTGCAACGCAACCAGTAGCCATCAGGTCGCAGTGATTTCCCTCTGAAACGTAGCTGAGGAAAAGTTTAAAGTCACCCACTAAAAGTAAAGTTTGGGCAGGGCCTACATCAGAATTGCACGTCAGTACTGTATTTGAGCATTTCTGCACTCGTACCACACCACGCTCACTTTGTCCTTTACTATTTATGCTTCACCTGGCTCCCCCTACCTGTCCATCACCTGGTTCCTCCCCTTTTGTTCCCAGATTATTGAGCAGCTGGAACTCTCCTTCCCCCTGCGGTGAGTCCCTCCACCTCTTCCTCAGTGTCCACTTCCTTGTCTTCGCTGTTGTCCTTCTACCAGTTTCTCTTAAAAACACACAGTTATCAGTGTCCCAAGGAAGCTTTTGGCTTTCAGGAAAGTGAAACATTTCCATGCGTTTTTGCCATTTTAATAGTACTTTAAAAAAAGAATTCTTGGCTCGGGATGCGAAACATGTTTCTTAACGTTATGGGACATTAACCTTAAAAAATGGCATACAGTAATTAGAATTGGCATAGGTAAGAGTAATAGGTTAGTTGCCGGGTTAGTTGTCGTTTCTCCTCTCTCATTAGTTGAACTTTTCTTTAACTTTCACTCCTGCTGTCTGACATCTTGAAAATTTTTGTTTTCAGGAATGTCGACAGACCAGAGCTTTGTCAGATCTCCCTCTACGACTTCCAGAGGTTTTTACAGATGGACCAGAAGGTACTGAGCAAATTCAGGCTGTCAGCACAACACAGAAATGTTCTCTAAAAATTGCCTTGTGCTCACTTCTTTATCCGGCTCTGTCTCAGGACTCCTGGGCGTCAGATCTGAGTCGTGTCAGAGAGTTCCTCATGGGGTACATGAGGGGTGGACCGCATCCTGAGCCGATGCTACAACTTGATGAGGTGAAACACTACAAAGACACACAAATGTGCATAAAAAGTGAAATAAACTGTGGAGATTTTTTATTTTTACAATCATGTTACTTTATGTTTCTAGTTCCTGACATTCCTGTTCTCCAAAGAAAATTCTGTTCATGACCCTCGACTTTCACCCGTTGTTCCTGATGACATGAAAAGGCCGCTGTCTCAGTATTGGATCTCCTCCTCACACAACACGTAGGTCTCAACATGTGTTTCAAATGTTCCTAAATGTTCATATCTTAGACCCCCATACAGACACACCGACCCTCACGTAAAGCTCGTCTCAGGCATCCCCATTCTGTGTAAGAGTTACTGTATTGAAAGGAGCTTTAGGGAAATAATTGTAATTAAGTGTCAAATCTGTGATTTAAACACTCCACATTTAGTAAAATATACTTATTTGCTGTCTTATTAAGGCCTATGAAACTATTTCACAATTTCATGTGTCCAATATTGATGTATTGCTCAGCCTAGCTTAGCTTTGTTTAGCATAGTCTAACAGAAAAACTGGAAGCTGCTAGCCTAGCTAGCTCAATAAATCTGTCAAACTCCAAATCTGTCTTAATTACATGATGTATGTGTGTTAAACATCTAGAAATATAAATGACGCATGGTTTTATTAGCAGTTAGCTTAAACATTTAAGCCAAAAAGAGCTAGCTGCATGTAGCAGAATGTATGAAAGACTTCCTGCTAAGACAGTTTTTTTTTTAAATTTGTTAAACATATTATGTTAATATTGAATGTAAAGCTGAAACAATTAACCAACTAATGAACAAAATTAACAAACACCGATTTTGACTGAATCGAGTATCATTTTAAGCCATTAAATCAAGCAAAAATGTCTCTGATTCCAGCTTTTCAAATGAGGATTTGCTGGTTTTCTTTGTTTTATAAATAGCATGTTTGGGTGTTTTATAGTTGTTTAGACTAAATAAGTGATTTAACTGGGGCGGGCAACTTTGTGAGCAATTTTTCACTTTTTATTTTATTGAAAAAAATGATTAATAGAATTGGTCAGATATTTCCTCTTTAATCAATAGTGGAAACTATTGGTTATTAGTTGCAGCCCCTGAATGAACTCTCTCAGTAAGAGCGAATTATCCACTGCTCTCATTCTTGTTCTCTCAGCTACCTGACAGGTGACCAGTTTTCCAGTGAATCATCTCTAGAAGCCTACGCCCGCTGCCTGAGGATGGGCTGCCGCTGCATTGAACGTAAGAGTCTCCAACATTTGATTTGGACCCAAAAGAGAATGAAATGGTGGCTTTAAGCAGCAATCCACCAGGCTTGTTACTGTGAAGTTGAGGATATTTTGCTGCTTTGTCTTCTGCAGCACTCACACATGGTCACATATGGAATGGCAGTGTTGTTTTGTGTTCAGATTTGTGTTTTGGTCTGGTCTTTACAGTCAGGGTATGCACAGCTGAAGGCCTCTGTTCAGAGAACTAAAGATTCAGTATAGGTTTGTACCTAAATCTGTTTCTGTGTTCTGATATTAGTGGACTGCTGGGATGGACCTGACGACCTGCCGATCATCTACCACGGACACACTTTAACCTCCAAGATCAAATTCCTGGATGTGCTGCACACCATCAAAGAACATGCCTTCGTCACATCTGAGTAAGTGGATTATGGGGACATTCTCTTCATCGGTTTCAAGCTTGATGTCAGCAAGCATCAGCCCTTCTGGTTTGGTTTTTAAAGTCAAATCATTTATTTTAAATTAATATACTGTTATTCTGTCCGTTTGATGTAGTGTTTAATGATTGATAAAGTAACGACTGCAGGTGTGACCTGACAAACCCTATTAACATTTCTCAATACTATCAAAGTAAACAATATATTGGTATTCATGTTACCTGGTTGTCTGCTGACATGTAAACTGTGTACCAACACCAAGGTGAAACAACACTCCCATCATCGTTGCTGATGTTTAGAAACAACTTGCAGATTTGAAAGAGATTTCTTACCTCTTACAGAGATTAACACGAGTTCACCTACCTGCTGTTGTGTTTGTGCAGGTATCCTGTGATCTTGTCCATCGAGGACCACTGCAGTGTGGTCCAACAGAGGAATATGGCAACGCACTTTAAGAAGGTGTTTGGAGATCTGCTGCTCACCAAGCCAGTCGACAACAACGCAGAGGAGCTTCCCTCACCCTACCAGCTCCGCCGGAAGATCCTCATCAAGGTACGCAGGCAAACACACACCTATGTTTCATTCAAAGTCAGCTGTATGAGACTGAATATGCCACAAAAGGCCAACAGACTCACATTTGAAAGGGACAGATTTCTCAACACAAAAATTTCATAAATATCTCTGCCCTCTCTGGTTGAGAGTTTCAGGTCTCTGACCGCAGCCATCATCACTGTTGAAGCTGGATGTGCTGAGAAGTGTGCTTTGTTGCACCTGTAAGTTTGAGAACCACTGGGCTAGACCATGTCATCTGGAGAAGAGGTGCAGGCTCAGCATAGGTTTCAGGCCCTCCAAAAGGACCCACTTTTGGGGGCTACCTCTTTTAAAAGGAGCTAGGCACTGAATAAGGATGCAGCTCTTGTCCAGTTTGGCTGTAAAGTGGCCTACAGTCAACCATCACTCACCCTAATGACCCAAATTAAAGTTAGTGAGCAAGATCTCTGACCTCCTTAAAAACTTGGTGGATGAGAGACAGTTGGTTTACAAGTGTTGTTTTTGCTTTTTGGACATGTGACAAGTCCAAACACGGTACATGTATACAGTAAAATGCTCCCACGTTGTCACAAAGGCAAACTGCGAAGCTGTCATTGGTGTAGATCAGTGTGTTTTACGTCTGTGTCACACAGCACAAGAAACTGGTGGAAGGCACGCTTTATGAAGAGGTGACATCAGCCAGCTACTCTGAGAACGATATCAGCAACTCTCTGAAGAACGGCATCCTTTATCTTGAAGACCCCATCGACCACGTGCGTGTCTCTTAAGTGCTCATGCATAAAACATACAGTCAGTGTAGTGTGTAGTATTACTGAAGTGTATTTTTGTGTGATTTACAGACGTGGACTCCACACTATTTTGTCCTGACCAGTAATAAGATTTACTACTCAGAGGAGACGTCTCACTATCAGACAGCTGATGAAGAGGAGGAGGATGAAGGAAAAGAGGTAGGAAGATGATGATGATGACTATCAGAGCTGTTCAGCAATTAGTCAAAATAAGGAAAAAGTTATTAATCATGTAAAGATAGTGCTGGTTCAGTTTTTCCTCACTTTCCTCACTTGTAATTCTTCAGGAGTGTAACAACAACGAGCAGCACTGTGCGGAGCGCTGGTTCCACGGGAAGTTGGGTGGAGGCCGCGATGGTCGACAGGTGGCTGAGAAGCTCCTGCAGGAGTACTGCGAGGGCGGGGCCAAAGACGGCACCTTCTTGGTTCGGGAGAGTGAGACGTTTGTCGGAGACTACACCCTCTCGTTCTGGTCAGTAACACCACACAGGAAGTCTCCCAAAAGTGATATCAGCCGCTCTTTGGTCTTATTTTTCAGTGGAGAAGAGAAAAGAAAGAAATGGGAATTAGAGAAGAGTTAGAGGGAATGTAGAAACACATTTATAAGACAGTGGTGGGGGAGAGTTGGGGAGAGTGGGGTGGGGGGGAAGCACATTTCATACCCCAGGGCGATTCAATGTGCTTTTACAGGGTACTAAAAATACAGCAAAGGTAAGAAGATTTACAATTTGAAAAAGTGCAAAACTACAGGAAGCGATACAAGAGAATTTAAAGTAAACTAGTGCATTTTAAATTACGTTTAAAATTTTTTTTTTTTTTTTTTTTTTTAAAGAGCACAGCAAATACTCCCACCTGTAGAGGCACAGTTACATTAAAACAAATAAAATGAAAGCTATTTAAAACCTGAGCTAAGAAGCCATTACAGAGTAGACAGTGTAAAACAGGTTTTTAACTTTGACTTAAAAGTGTTAAGAGTCAGGGCTTGTCTAATACACTGGGAGGTTATTCCAGGTCTGTGTTGCATGATAACAGAATGCTGCTTCACTGTGTTTTCTTCTAACTCTTGGGACAACCAGTAGGCTAGTCCCAGATGTTCTAAGGGTTCCAGGAAGTTCATATGGCACTAGCATGTCAGAGAAATATTTGGGCCCAGAGCCACAGAGATTTATAGACGAGCAGCAGAACTTTGAAATCAATTCTCTGAGTGACTGGTAGCCAGTGTAAGGATTTTAGAACTGGTCTAATATGGTTATATTTTCTAGTTTTCGTGAGGACCCTAGTGGCAGCAATCTGAATTTGTTGGAGTTGCTGAAGACCTTTTTTTGAAAGCCCTGTGAGCGGACCATTGCAGTAATCCAGTCTACTGGAAAGGCCTGGCAAATAGTATTAGAAAGATTTCTATTTTTTTTTTTATTTACTGTTCAAATAATATCCAATATTGTAAATTTCTATATAAAAAGGGATCAAATGCACCACAAGTCATCCACTACATCTGTCCTGTCTGGCATATTATTTTAACAATGAATCAGTAACTAAATAGTACTATTAAAAGGACAAATGTTTGACAAATATTCTCAACAGAACCCAATTTACATGTTGTTTTCTGAAGCTCTCAACCACATCTTCTGGCTTTTACTCAGTGGATAGAGTTGCTAAGTAAGGAATTTCAGTTATGTGCTAACAAGTGAAAGGGTGACGAAGGCCAAAAAGGTGTGACTGAAAGCTTCAGAAACAGTAAGTTGGATCTTGCTGCTGTTTCCGAGCTCAAAAATTAAGCTTCAAGCTAAATACAGCAGCATTTATAGATCAACTTTCAAATCAGAGGAAATTTTTATTGCAGTCTGGGTGAAATTTCAGCAAATTATAGAAGTATTTAAAGTTTGAATTGGTTCTTGTCTGCAGCCGTACTAACTCAGTCCTGTTCCCCCTCCAGGCGCTCTGGTCGAGTCCAGCACTGCAGGATCCATTCACGTCAGGAGTCTGGCTCCACCCGCTTCTACCTGACTGACAACCTGGTGTTTGACAGCCTCTACCGCCTCATCTGCCACTACAGAGACACGCCTCTACGCTGCAACGAGTTCGAGATGCGGCTGGGCAGCCCTGTACCTCAGCCCAACGCACACGAGAGCAGAGAGTGAGTGATCAATGCCAGAAAAGATATCATAGGTCATCCTTTCTCTCTTGATTTGTGTGAAAGTGGAGGAGAAATCAATTACTGAATAAAATGGACAGCACAAAAGTAAAAATTAGTTTGTTTTAAAAAGGTTTTTTGTTTTCCAGGTGGTACCACTCCAGTCTGTCCCGTGTTCAGGCTGAACACATGCTGATGCGTGTTCCCAGAGACGGAGCTTTCTTGGTGCGAAAACGCAGTGAACACAACTCCTACGCCATCTCCTTCAGGTAGAAAATCAACAAACACCGAGGGACAATCGCATGATGACAGCATTAACTCATCTGTTCTCTGCTCAATGTGAAAATAGTTTGAGATTAATTTTAAAACCACCAAAAGACATTTGTCCATCTCTCTGTAGGGCGGAGGGTAAGATCAAACACTGTCGTATCCAGCAGGAAGGCCGTCTCTTCATGTTGGGCAGTTCGGCAGAGTTTGAGAGTCTGGTCGACCTTGTGAGCTACTATGAGAAACATCCTCTGTACCGCAAGATGAGGCTCCGTTACCCCATCAACGAGGACACTCTGGACCGGATGGGCACCACGGTTAGTCAGACACAGCTCAGCTGAAAGGAACATGTCAAAATCGCATATTACAAGTTTACATTACTGCTGTCAGCTTCCCAAAGCACATACCATAGTGCTTTAGATTTTCACCACCTTTCAGGCAGCCAATGGTTTCCATTCATTTTCGTACGATATTGAAGTCAACTAACTTGACTTGAAATCTGCTTTTGTTTTTGTCAGAGTTTAGGGCTGCAACTAATGATTCAGCCCAACACATTGTTCAACCAGTGAATGTCTGGCATTTTTGCTTGATAAAAGACATAAATAAATCTAGCATCAATGTAAATTGACAATGTAGTTACATTACTGTTGCTTGACAATGCAGTGCAAACTTTTCTAATCAATCTGCACCGTAAACTGAATTATGATGCATTAATAATGTTGCAGACATTAAAATCATAAATGGTTTTCACATAATTTTAATTTCACATGTCGGAAAGTTGCTTTCTTTTTTTTTTTTTTTTAAAAATACTATCGTGAAATAAATAGAATGGAAACCAGTGGCTCAAAACAGTCAGCTGTTATGTATGTAGCAGTAAACAGTAATTCTTACTTGCACCATATAAATATCATACCTGGTTATGTTTAAGATTGCTGTTGTATCACCTTAAAAGTCATCCTCCTTAGAGTTTAATAGCAGCAATAACTACAGAAGTAACCATTATTTGTTGTTTGTCAGGAGCTTGACTATGGGGCGCTGTATGAGGTCCGCACTCCTCATTTTTATGTGGAAGCCAATAAGATGCCCACAGCACGGGTAAGTGAGACTGTTTGTACTACGGACCTCCAGTTTAATCAGTGTATGATTATCAGATCATTCATTAAATGATTTAGCAGATTGAATTACTCTTACAGATAATACGGACAGACTTTTCTATAATCATCATATATAACTGCAAGCACAGTCAATATCTGCATTCAACTTTGTAATGTAAATGTAGAAGTACTGGCAGTGCAATGTACTAATTTACTGATAGTAAAATTACTAATGCAAGAAGAGCATTTAGTTTCGCCAGTATCTCCAGTTGGACAGATTTTTATGCTGTCAGATTGGTTAAAGGAAGAAGGGAAAAACCAAAAAAATACATTAGGAAAGATGTTTGAAGGAAAGGAAATAAATATTAGCAATATTTTAAGTGTGGAAATGTAAACACTCAAAGCCACTATGTATAGGATTTTAATCTTTGACTTTGGCACCCCCAGTGGTTGTATCTAAAAATACACTGTGCCAGACAGCTAACGAAAGACTGATGGTGGTGTTCCTTGCGGCTGTGTGTTTCAGTGTACAGTCAAAGCTCTGTATGACTATCGAGCTCAGAGGGAAGACGAGCTCTGTTTCCCCAAACAGGCGCTCATCCTCAACGTGGATAAGCAGGAGGGCGGCTGGTGAGTAAATCTCTGTGACTTCCTGTGTGTCACCGCACAGGCCCAATCCCCACCCTAAACCCTCACAAGACTTAGTTAACTCACCTGGTAAGTGCTTGAGTGCAAGGTATAATGGGACAGCACTTTGCGACAATTGTACCTTTTTATTTTACGTTTTTTACTTTCTTCACGGGCAAGGGACGGGCTGCCTGATTTGAACGTATTCCAGGCTCTTACTTCTCGTCCACTCTGTAAGGCAATTTTCAAATAGTCAATGTGCTCGTTTTTAATCAAAACAGCATCATACACTTGCATGTAAACTTCTTTTTTTCTTGTAGTTGCTACTTTTTTAATTTAATTGAATTTTTTTAAACACCTCTGGGCTTCCCCTGGTAACCCCGTGTTTAATGTCACAACACTAAAAACTGTGGGTTATTCCCGTACGGAAAGTGTGCATAAAGGGCTCAAAAGGTCTGCAAGAGAGCCCTTGCGGATTTACCAGGAACATGCCTCAAAGGCTGTGAGTCTGTGAGTGTGAAGCCAGTGTCTCCTTCACATCTAGAGCATCTTGTCATGGACCTGTGTGTTTTCAGGTGGCGAGGTGACTATGGTGGAAAGAAACAGCTGTGGTTTCCTGCAAACTACGTGGAGGAGGTTCCCAGCTCCCCCACCAGAGAGCTGGATGAAGCAGTGAGTTCTGATTCTTACATGGAGCAGAGTGTCAAATGATCAACTTGCTTTTCCAATTAATATTTTTTTTGGTATTATTCTGTTGTCTCAGTCCACAGAGAACAGTCCTCTTGGAACATTCCTCAAGGGCTTCATTGATGTACCCACCTGCCATGTAGGTGAGTCTGATAAACAAACAGGTGATAACTGGGATGATTAGAGAGAGACTGATCAGATTTTCTTAGGCCAATTTTCATGTTTTTTTGAGTGTGACTGAATGACAAATCTGTCGACTAATTTCAATTATGCAATTTATCCCAGAAATCCTACCAAAAACGGCACACTCTATCAATGTCTAGAAATTGTCTTACAAGCTAGCAATTTCAAGAAAACAATTAATTAACAAAACTTCATTATCTGCATTTTTGTGTAAACTACACAGTATATCCACATTAAATGTCAAACTGGATAAATACCCACTCACATTTAGCCCCTGCAATTTTCCATATAATTAATCCATTCTTAAACCAACCAACCAAACCTTAAACACATAAAACGTACTTGGTGATACGTTTCACACTCAAGGGACTTGAGTGGCCAGGTTTAACTTTAATTTAATGGATTTATTTTGGGCCACAGGAATTTTTAATAAATAAGTAAAAACTGGAAAAAAATAAAAAATAAACACTGAATCATTTGTTTAATTTTCCTGTTATTTAAAATAGCTCTATTAGTAGAGTTACCCTCATCGAAAACTGCCTAAAGACTAAACATGTAATTATCAATTCTCAAAAAGCAACTGCCTTCTCACACAAAACTCTCTCTCTGGCACTTCACCTTGTCCTCCCATCATCCCTCGCTCCATCTGTCTGTCCAGTGGTGCATAAGGATGGGAAGAATTCACGGCCCTACGTGTGCACGATCCACTCCCAGCAGCTGTCATCTCACCCGGTTCAGACCCTGGATGTGGCAGCCGACAGTCTGGAGGACCTAAACAGCTGGGTCAGCAAGATCAGAGAGGCTACACAGAACGCTGATGCACGGGTCAGTACGACCAAAGTGACGCAAACTAAATCTTTAGAGTAAAGTCCTGATGGCAACACTACAGCAGCCATCTGAATTTTTTAATCTGAACTTCAATTTCTTATAAATTAGAAAAAAAGATTAATGGAAAAATTTGAATTCTAACAAAGTTTGTGACCGTGTTGCTGCCTACTCAAAAGTAACCAGTATTTGAAAGGAATTTTATACTGTCACTTCTGACTTAACAGTATGGCTGGCTTATCTCCATGGTAACAGATGCAGGAGGAGAAGCAAATGGAGAGGAGGAAGAAGATCGCAGTGGAGCTGTCTGAGCTCGTGGTCTACTGCAGACCTGTCCCCTTCAACGAGGACAGTAAGGATCACTAGGAACTGCTCTCTCTTCTCTTGCCTAATTTTTTTTTTTTTTAACAGTTTCTGTGTGTCATTTTTTGATTTGCTGCCGCTTCCAGAGATCGGGACGGAGAGGGCATGTTACCGGGACATGTCCTCCTTCCCAGAGACAAAGGCAGAGAAGTTTGCGACACGTAGCAGAGGGAAACGCTTCCTGCAGTACAACCGCCGCCAGCTTTCCAGAATTTATCCCCGAGGACAACGGCTGGACTCATCCAACTACGACCCCCTGCCCATGTGGCTCTGTGGCTCCCAGCTGGTCGCACTCAATTTCCAGACACCAGGTAAGTGTGTGAATATACATAGTACTATGTGTAGCATGTACACAACTTTCCTCTGCACAGCCTGAGTCTTTTCACACAGATAGTGTAGAGGCTTTTACAAAGAGCCAGACGCAAACGTTAAGTTGATTCAGCAGGTACTCTATTTTACTTATCTTGGACACAAATGCATAAAACTAAAAGAAAAGAGGAAAAATAAACAGAACAAAAAACCATGACACCATGTTTTCTTCTCTTCTAATTCTCATAATTAACATCAAATCAGCTTCTTTGTGCAAGATGCAATATTAGAATGTGTAATTAGAAGTGTTGACAGTTGCAGCTAAAATTAGTAAGATGCCAAATACTAGTTCAGTGGCAGTAACTTAAAGATGTTAATTCCAGAGTGTAGATCAGGCCTAATCAATTGGCGGCCTGCAGGCCACATCCGGCCCAGAAGCAACCCCCAAATGGCCCAGCATACATAAATCTGATATGACAAAATAAGTAAACTACATATAGGCCATGGAAGTAGCTAATGAGTGAGCCATCTCGCTTCCTTCTCATCTCTGTTGAGAGTTCCACATGCGCAGTACCGATCGGGCAGGATGTTTACGGATGTAGCAGCACCGCCAATCATATCTTTCACAAATCAATGTTTTCTCATGTGAGCTCCGACCACGCTTAATAGCTTTTCAAAACATCTGGCTATCGACAGTCACAAGTAGGGAAGTGCTCTGCTGAAACATCAATGACAATGAAAACCGTCAGTTTAACCCTGCCTGCACTGGCAAGTATTTGTTTATTTGACTGCCGTATCCAAACGCCTGCTATTTTTTTTATTACACTCATTTGAATTTGTTTAAAATTTGTCATTACCAAAAACTAAAAAAAAAGGTTTTAAATAGGCTCAAAGTGTCTGGCCCACCTACATTTCCTGCTTATAAAGTCTGGCCCAATTGAATAGCCCTGGTGTGGATCTTCTGATTAGCAAGTTAACCCTAATCATCACATGCTGCATCCCAATTCAGTGATAAATCTGCAGGGTCAATGAGCAACATAAAAAAAAACAAAAAAAAAACGCTTGTACTACAGGATCATTTTACCTCTTCAAGCTGATTATTCAAATAAAAACACTTAAGAATGAATAACTGTTTGGCTTAATGATGAACAATGTGATGAGGAGTCCCAAGTAGACATTGCTTTATGTAGTTACAACCCAAAAAGGCTGAGTAACAATTAACGTTAACATTTTCTACTTTACTAGGTGACAAGGAGCACCTGAACGCATCATTAGTTTTGGTCTTAGTGGTGAAAAACATACGTATTGAATGAATGTGACTGTGTGTGTAGATAAACCCATGCAGCTGAACCAGGCCTTGTTCATGCTCGGAGGTGGCAGCGGCTACGTTCCCCAGCCTGACATCATGAGGGACGACGCCTTTGACCCTTTTGACAAGGACACCTTACATCTGGAGCCAATCACCATCCAGTTACAGGTCAGGTCGATCATAGAGAGAACGAAAAAAAAAAAAAACCCTACTTACCCTGCATTGAACTAGTAGTGAGATGCATTTTGTTTTGACAGGTGGTGGGAGCTCGTCATCTGCCTAAAAATGGCCGCAGCATCGTCTGTCCCTTTGTGGAGGTGGAGATCTGTGGAGCTGATTACGACAGCTGCAAGTGCAAGACAGACGTTGTAGGTAAGACAGCCGCTGCCTCGTGGCCACAACGATGTGAAGCCTCAACACCCTTGATTTACATTCATGATGGAATATGTGTATTGGGAGTCCAGTGCTCACTGGCAGTGTACTAACTGTCTCTTTCCCCTGACCCTCCCAGCTGATAACGGTCTGAACCCTGTGTGGGTGCAGAAGCAGTTTGTGTTTGACATCCACAACCCCACCTTCTCCTTTCTGCGCTTTACTGTCTACGAGGAGGACATGTTCAGTGATCCTAACTTCCTGGCACAGGCAACCTACCCTGTTCGTCTGCTACGAACAGGTGATTGTAGAATAACGGATACTGACTTTGGATGAATCTGCAAAACCTTTTATTATATTAAATGCCAATGTCATGGTTAAGTATTTTAAAAAGCTTCTGTGGGAGGAGGCCAACACCAAAGCTGGAGCTGAGTTGTATTCTGAGTTTGTCTGTATTCTTTGTGTTTATTGAGTTATGTCTTCTGTGTTGTCAGGCTACAGGAGTGTCTCTCTGAAAAACAGTTACAGTGAAGAGCTGGAGTTGGCGTCACTTCTGGTCCATATAGAGATCGTCAATGCAAAGGTGTCACTCACAGATTGTCATCAATACCTTGTCATTATTATTATTTCCAGCTCATTTTGTTATTTTCTAATTACAATTTCCATGGATTCATTAATTTGTACAACGTAAATGGCTGCATTTATCCTATTTGCGCTTTTATCCAAAGAGCTTTACAGTTTTGCCTCATTTACCCATTCTCACACACCAATGGCAGCGAGCAGCTGCCATGCAAGGTGCTGGCCTGACCATTGGGAGGAGTCGGCCAACTCTACTGAAAGTTAAAAAACGATAAAACTGAATCATCAAGCAACCCTGCCCTTGCTCAACCTCTCACAAGCTGTAACTTACACTTTCCTTGCTGTTTTCCGATCCTCACTGTGGCTGCAGGAGGAAGATGACGAGAACTTGTACATGTCCATCCAGCGGCTGCGGGATCGAACCAGTGAGCTGTCAAACCAGGTTTCCCTCCTGGAAAGGTCGGGTTCAGGGGATCTCAGCTACCAGCAGAGTCTGGAGGAGCTCAGAGCGGCTCAGGAACAGCTGAGTGAGCTGGTGGAGGCTCGAAACCGCAGGTGACTGATCACACTGAGGAAAAGAGATTTAGAAAAGAAGTATGGATTAATTGATTTTTGTAAACATCTGTTTAAATTCCATGTATTTTTAATTTATACGTTTTTTAATATTACTTATTACAGGGATTAGTCGATCCAACAGATAATTAACATTTTCCTAAGTTGAGTATCTTTGGGTTTTGGACAAAACAAGCTGTGTGAAGATGTCAGTTTGGGCTCTGGGAACCTGTGTAGATTGTTTGCTATTTTCTGACATTTTATCAACTAAAATGATTAAATAAAAATAAAAAAAATAAAATAAAAAAGAGTCAGATTTAATAATGAAAATAATCATTAGCAACTAAATAATTTTCTAATTAATCGTTTGTTCTATATGTCAGCTTTACTGTCATAGAAGACTACAAATACCAGAAAATATTCACATTTGAGAAGCTGGAATCAGTGAATTTCTGCCACATTTGCTTGGCAATGTAGTTACCGTTGCCATAGTTATGTTAATCGACTAATTGTTTCAGCTCTATTTTTTCCATTCCTAAGTATTTTGTATATGTATCTTATATAGATACTTTATATGGCAGAATATTTAATTGTTTTTAGTCGTAGTAGTTATTTTTCATTATTTAAGTGTATTTATTACAGTAGCACTACTTCAAATTGTGGCATCTCCAAGATGACTTCAGATTTTGAAAATTAGACATTTTACCTAAATTTACCCATCTTGCCTGTTGCAGGTTTAAACCTGAATGTAACACTTGTACATCATGTAATCCTAAAATAATAATTTTCTTATCTGAAGACTGACAAATGTCCCCAAACACAGGCAGGGGATGACAAGCAAGTTGTATGAAAGCACACACACACGAACCCTTCACATAAAAATAATCTTGTTTTTTCGCTGTTCCAGGCTGATGGAGAAGAAGAGGAGGCAGCAGGTGGCAGCAAAGCGCAGCTAATCCTCCCGTCCACCAGAGAGCGATACACTGCAACACAAATGGTGCCTGACACTTGCTGCCACCGGTGCTGTGCAGTGACAGCCTCAGAAGAAAAACAGGCTCTCTACAGCAGCGACATGCAATCCATTTATAACTGGAAACAAAAACATGTTCCTTCACAATAAAAAGTGAGATTTTATAGCACCATGTTGAGGAGAGCAGAGGAAAAACAGACGCATCTCATGGACTAAAGAAAAATCCTCACAAAACTAAGCTATAAAAACAATCATGGACTTGAGGCTGAAACACATTATGAGCAAAATAGAGATGAGTTTCTTCTGATGTTTTCATGGAAACAATACAGACAGGAGAGGTGAACAGTCAAGAGACAGATAACTGAATCAATTAGTCGAAAGAAATTTTTTGATAACAGATTAATAGTTCAAGTCAATTTACAAGCAAAAGTAGCAAACATTAGCTGTTTCAACTTGTGAGACTTTGCTGCTTTTCTTTGTTCTGTGATCATAAATTGATCATTTTTGGGTTTTGGACAGTTGTCGGAAAAACAAGCTATTTAAAGATGCTGCCTTGAGGTTTAGGAAATACTAAACAGGCGTTTTTCACTATTTTCTGACATTTTATGGACCAAACAGTCAATTAATCGCTAATTAAAATAATAGCAGTTCTAATCATGATGAGTAGCTCTGGTAGTTGTAGACCCTTAATGTAGTGAATGTCAGCTAATTATAATAAATGTGCTGCTGGCCAACTGCCACAACAACAACAAAAAAGATGAATGCTGTCCAATAGAATAATGATTACAAAGATGCGGTCTGATTTAGCTCATGATTAGGCCTGGCTGCTTCTTGTCACCTTTGGAAATTAAGTTTGAAGCTCATCAAGTTTACTCTTACTGTGTTTTGGTCTTCAGAAAGAAAAACAGGATATAAGGGAGAAGAATACTCAGGTTACACAGATGGATGGCATTAAAAAAACCAACTGATATCTGGATGAAAAAAGGGAGCAGTGGGCACAGGTAGCAAAAAGGAAATATCAAGTATGTGCCTTTTGATGTTGCGCTTTGTAGAGTATAATTACTCTTGTGTTTTACAAAGTTAAAAGAAAACTGCTTTCTCTATAACTGGAATAGTGGCCCTTTAAGGGAAAACTACTAATAAACTGGATGAGGAATTCACTCATTTGGCTCAGACCACTACTCATGAAATGGGTTTAAAAAGGGATTTCAAGACTGAAGTCTTTTTTGGGTGATCACATGAACTCTGCCCCCAGGTGGTGGGGGCTCCTGTCACAGACGTTCCTGCTCTACCTGGGAGAGCACAAACTGGACGAACCAAACCACACAGAGAAGGTCTTTTAATACTTCTTCAAAAAGGGCTCTACATATATCTATACTACCTTTTAAAGAGGTACGAGAACAGTGAGCGGAGGAGGAGAGCGCCCCCTGGATGTCACCTGCACAGGGGCTCAGGTGTGTTTGTCACAGTCGGACACACGCGCGATAAACAAGGGCTATCACAGAAAACTAGCAAAGCACTCTTTTACCTGCCAGCTCAGATTTCTCACCTCACATCTGAATAGGGTTGGGAACAAAAAACGGGCTCCAAAATGCCGAGAACTGGGTACCCGTTAAAAAAATTTTAATTTCGGTTCTGCTCATCGGTTCGTAAACGCGATAACCCTTTATTATCGCAGAGACATGGCTATCTGCCAGGACCTGTCTACGTCATGCATCAGTGCAACAGCATGTCGATTTGTTTAGATACGAGCATGCATGGCTAATGTCACAACAGTAGTGAAAGGTGGACTGCGGTAAACGCTCAAAAAGTGTGGCTTCACTTTATTAAAAGACAATGGCAAGGCAAAGTGCAAAGCATGTGGGAAGCTAATTTGCTGTAAGTCAGGTTGCACATCAAATTTGACCAAACATTTAAGGCAGCGCGGTGTAGATTTGAAAGAATGTTCAGTGTTTGATGTTTTGCGGTTTCCTCAAGCAGAGCCAGGGATACCAAGCCGCGACACACCAGTCTCTTTTGCAGTAAAAGGAAAGATGACCAAAGAGAAAACTGAGGAGTGGCAAATACCACAGCATCCACAAGAAAATGTTATGTACTGACTGTGGATCAAACGTTTTTATTGTATGTTTTTACTTTATGAATGTTCAGTTAAAGACTTTGATTTTTATTGTTTCATTGAAATAAGTAAATTCAAAGTAAATGCTCTAAGGAATAAAGATGTCTTAGTTATCTTAACATTTGACCTTTTTAAAAAAAAAAAAAAAAAAAAAAAAAGCACATTGAAATTGAAACTGGGAATCGATAAGAACCGGAATCGATAAGCAGAATTGAAATCGATAAAATTCAAACAATACCCAACCCTACATCTGAACCACATGACCAGATCAGTTCTCATCTGGCTTTAACAGATCAACAGATATGGCTCAACTGGTCCTGGATCTGCCAAAAGCAGCTTCAATTCAATCAACTGCATGGCTTCATATCTATTAACACCCCTCTTCTGTAGCTTTTTCACCTTCCCATCATCCTCCTGTCTAATTTCACATTGTATATAACTTCTTTTATTTATCAAACAGGTGTAGATCCTGTTTTAATAGATGAAAGAACATACTAGAAGAATGATAATGGACTTAAGATTGAAGATAAGGTAACTTTATGTAGAAATGAATATTGTGTATCTGGCGCTCCCTTTAAATGTCCCCACAGACACAAACCTCTTTCTCTCTACGCTACAGTTGCTGGGTAGGGACTTCTATGCAAAGGTCATCTTCTTGGCCTATAGCCATTGTGTATTAGGCGATTTGGCTCAAGTCATGTTTTCTCTCCGTATCTATGCTAACTGTCCAGTATTATTACTCTGCATTACAAATCCTGTGCAAGTTTCCATTTAATAAAGCTCTTTCATTTACTCCTGTCTGCACTGTCTTTTTGAAACATATGCAATGCAAAACCAGCAGCAAGTAAGTAGAAAATTACACAGTGAGGAGAGTGATTACAGGTCATTTCTTTAACAGATTTTCATTTATTTTACAGATTTTATGTCTGATGGGCTTAAAAGTCAGGATCTCAAAGCCTGTGCACCAATGATTGACCGTTTTTAAAACCACCTCCAAACTTCATGGAAGCGCTAGGCTATAAACAAAAAACTAAATTACAGCATATAAGAGTAACTTATACAGTACACATGTTAAGATACTCACAATGACAATGCTGATGTTTAGCAGGTATAATGTTTACCATGTTCACCATCTTATTTTAACATGTTGGCATGCTAAAATTAGCAAATTAGCACTTAACACGTACAGCTGAGGCTCCAATATTTGTCAAGACTAGGGCTGCAACGTTTAGTCTACAAATGTTTTGATAATTGATTAAGTCCTTTTTCAAGCAACAATACCCCAAATATCCAGTTGTTAGCTTCTTAAATGTGAAGATTTTCTGCTTCAATCTTTGGGTTGGGAGTCCAATCTGATACTTAAATTTACCTAAATGTTGATTAAATGTGTGTCTGACACACTGAAATAACAGCTGCAATACTCATTTTACAGAATTACCCATTCCCATAATAATAAATTTTACATTATTGAATTCTAATTATTTATGCATTAAGCAATGCAACTGTGATGGAAGCATCACTTTAATGTTGCAGCTGGTAAATGTGGTGCTAATGTTAACTATTTTATATACTGCTGGGTAGCTTAATCTATAATAATACATCATAATTTATTTGATGATTATATTTTGTATTAATAATCTGAATCTGCAAAGAAACTAGTATCTAAAGCTGACAAATAAATGCAGTGGAGTAAAAAGTAATTGTATTTAAGCACAGTACTTGACTTAATATACGTAGTTACTTTACAACACTGTCCCTCAGATTTATCATTGACCCCTTATTTCTTGCATCTTAGCTTATCATTATGTTTGTGAACCTGCCTATGATGTTTTCTTGGCTGGGATACAGAGTGTATGGGGCAATCAAGGCAGACAGTTAAATTATAAACCCAGTATCAATATAATGACCTAAATGTGTAACAGCACCCAATGGTCTAAAGCCTTTGTACTGTGTCCGTGGTTAACTGTTGATATCCAAAAAGGCTGAAAGATTTTGAGCAGGCAGAGCTTTGATACCGGATGATGATTGTCTAAGTTACAAGAATCTTTAAAAAAAAAAAAAAAAAAAAAAAAAAGGAACAAACTGACCTGCTTTCCATTAAGAAAGATTAAATTAAAAATGTGACAGACAATATCACGTAGCACCTGTGCAAGCTAAAGCTAATGTTTGACTTTTAATGTCTTCAAAGGGGAATGAGCAGTGTTGATGTAGTTGTTTGATGTATACTGATATGAATACAGATATAAAAAAGGGTTGCTGGTGTAAAGTCTACTTGTTGTGGCTGTAGTAAATTATTCACATCCAAGAACACAGAAAGCTGAAAATTAACTAAAGATTGTGGCTCATATTCTTATATAGTGGATAACTGTCAGAGTTTCTTACAATCTAAAAAAGGAGCAACCTGAGCTGCTTACCATAAATAAAAAGATCAAGAAATTAACAATGTCAGCAACTTTAAAAGGATAGTTCAACATTTTAAGAAATATGCTTCTTTACTTTCTTTGCTACAGTGAAATGAGAAGATTAATATCAATCTCATGTCTGTGCCTTAAGTGCAGAGCTGGATTTGGGATATAGTTAGCTTAGTTTAGCATAAAGACTGGAGGCAAGGGGGGGGGGGGGGAGAAGCTAGCCTAGCTCTCTCCAAAAAAAAAAAAAAAAAAAAAAAGGCCAACCAACATCTATAAATCTGACTGATTAACACGTATCCTGTTTGTATAATCCGAAATATAAAAGTAAAACTGACTATTTGTCCTATACAGGGCAGTTACGTGCTAGAACTACTTGTTGTTGAACAGCTAGGCACAATCTCTGCAGCTTCCTGAAATCTTGTCATCATAGTGACGTGTCCAGGATTGGCACCATTATGTCTGTACAAATCTGGCAACCCGGGCTGTAGCTGGAGATGCTGCAAAGAAGTACTGGTCAGATGGATAAACTGTTGTTAATTATTATGGAGATAATTACATCACGTAACTCCCCCTAGAGCCACAAACTGTCTTTTCACATTTCTGTTAGTGTAAGGATGTAAGCAACAAGATACAGTGTGTAAGTTTGTGATTTCCAAAATTTTCACTCCGTTTCATTAGCGCTCTAGCATCGCTGCTCGCTCTCTCTCTGCATGGGGCCAACTCTGAATCGTGTTTATAAACAGCAGCCGACAAAATCCTACTCATCCCGCCTTTACTTAACAAAAAAAGACAAACTCATTTAATGCTGTTGTTTAGATGAACAAGTAGTTGATTTAAAACTATTTTCTCTAAAAGTTTACCAAGGAAAGGTAGCTTAGAAATGGGGCTGTAATTGCTTAGTTCAGAGTGATCTAGATTGGATTTCTTGAGGAAAATGAAACAAATTTTTCGCATCTGAGTTGATATAAAGACTGAGAGCAGGCGATGGATTTACAAGACTGTCAATTATGGAAAAAAGCACCTTGTGATTATTTTGGTTTTCTGAGATAATCATTCAGAAATGGGCTCGTTTTTCTTTCTTCCCTGCATTGTTGTAAATTATAACTTGATCTTTAAAAATATCTAAGTGAACATGTAGTTTGCTTTTCCTCCACCTTCTCTCAGCTTTTCGACAATTTCTCTTCAGCTGACAAATTGTAGCAGTTTGCCATGGTGATTTGTGAATGAATTGCCTTGTTTTTGTTTGTGCAGGAGCAACTGTATCTAATGAGAATCTTAATTTATCAATAAAATCGTCAACAAGGTCATCAGCGGAGCCAGTGGCACTCTGTACACGCTGAACAAGGTTGAAACTATCAACAAGATCTGAAAAATCTAAAGCCCTCGAATCAGTGGAGTTGTTGACATGAAAATTAAAATCACCAAGTAAAATTATTTTATCATGACTGGTAAGAACAATGGACATAAAATCATAAAACTCAGATAAGAAGTTGCTATCATGTTTTGGGGGGGATAGACAGTCACAGTGAGTACAGGCTGTGATAACCATTGCCACTATCAAAATAGTGGCTATCCCACCCGCTCTTTTATTTTGTCTAATGGAGTATAAAAAAAGTGAAATTAGGAGCGTAGCTGAAGCAGTTGAAGTCAGCCAGGCTGGAGCCCTATGGGGATACATTTAAATTATATGAAGGCTTAAAGTTATGCATAATTAAGGACGTGGCCGCTTTGAGGGACAGGTGGCCGTTGTCACAGGTGGCCACCCATGCGCCACGTCTTTTGGCCATTTATGGCGATGGCGGAGTCAGGCACTGCCAAGATGGCGCTGGCCGGAGTCAGCACACTGAGCTTCACACTGGCTCTTCAGAAACCTATGGATGACGTCACAGAGACTGCACCCATATTTTATACAGTCTATGGTGATGACGCCATAAAATATGACGACAGACATTCGAAGCTTCGTTCGAAAACCTCAATAGAAGCTTTGAATGTAATAAAGAAAAAAGACATTCGGTACAGCCCTAGTATTTACCAAAGTTACGGTCATTTTAGTGCGAAATTCCCTGGATGGTGTTTCCTTGTTGAGCTACAGTGAAGGGACAGTAGCACAAAGAAGGAATTTCATACCAAAAAGATTCTAACTTCGGAAGATACCCACTTGATTTAACTGCTGAAGCTTTGAACGGCAGAATGCATTTCAGCACATAATGAAACTGCATTTCGTTGCCTTGTACTTGTACATGTGTAATGACAATAAAGTTGAATCTAAAAAAAATTATCTATAATGAGGACTGTGGAGTTTGTCCCACATCACTTACATTGGGAATCGCATAAGGAGGGGACCTTTTTACGACCAGTATGGAGAGGAGGAACAACTGCAGCAAACGCTTAATGTACATGAGTATTGTCTGAAGACAGACTTGAAGAAATCTGAACCTATCCTTTAAGAATTATCCCTTTAAATGCAGCTCTGGAAATATTACCTTACAATAGCTTATTTATCAAATTCCAACACTCAACTAATGGGCATAAACTCACACAACTTACTCTGCTACTAGAATAAAAATTCTCCTGTGGAAACAAAAATAAAACCGTGCAGGCCTGAGTAGTGGCTTGGCAGTGCAGAGGTGGAAGTGATTAATTGCTTTGCAGATTTGAATCTTTGTGTTCAGGTGAGTTCAAAGGTTTGTGGTCACTATGTTTTTTATGTATGGATGTCTTTTCAAAAGGAGGGCTATGTCTTTTTTTAGTTAAGCGATTGCATCAGTGGACAGTTGCACTGTACGTACAACAGTAAATAAACACTACACTGTTCGCATCGCCATGACGTTCGGTGCTGATTCTGACTGTCTTCAGTTCAGTCGTCAGTTACTGGTTCAAGCGGTTTATGTCAGTTTACAGCTGCAACTAAATTATTTTAATTAGAAATTAATCTCATTGTCAATGTTCTCAATGAACCATTCAGTTTATAAAATGTCCGAAAATAGTTTATAATTTCCGAGACATTTTCAAATTTCTTGTTTTGTCCACCAAACAGTCCCAAACCAAAGATATTCAGTATACAACGATATAAATCAGAGAAAATCAGCAAATCATCATGTTGGAGAAGCTAAAACCAGAGAATGTTTTAAGTTTTTGCTTTAAAAACTTTTTTTTTTTTTTTAAAAAGACTAAAACGTATTGATGGGCAGTTGGTATTGAAGCTCCAAAGCTTGTTTCACTCTTGAGACGCGCACCGTTTCAGTACGTTGTGTCTTGTGTCAAATGAAGAATACCACGTGACTGAAGCTTCAAACATCACTGGTGCTTCTGAAAGTGCTTCTTTCACTTTGACAGTCTCAAAAGTTTTGCATCTAAACTATGCAATAGGCACATTACTGGGATTACTGTTCACTTGTCTTAATCCAAAAACTTTGACACGACCACATCACAGCTGTTTCAGCCTCTTTACATCGGCTCCCTGTTTGTTTTAGGATTGATTTTAAGATCTTATTGATTACGTTTAAGGCTCTTCATGGCTCCAGACTATATTTCAGACCTTTTGAACCTTCACAACGTTTAAGATCTTTGGCCAGGGGTCTCCTGTCTGTTCCTGAGTCCAGGATGAAATCTAAGGGGGACAGAGCTTTGGCCATCAGGGCCCTGAGGCTCTGGAACAACTTGCCCGAAGAAATTAGGTCGTCTGAGTCAGCGTCTTCTTTTAAGTCTCTTCTCAAAACACATTTTTATCGGAAAGCAGATCCTGATTTTACCTGAACTGTCTGTTTATTTTATTGCTTTTGTGTATTTTATTTCTTTATATTTCATAATTTCACTGTGGTATTTTATTTCTCTTGTTGTAAAGCACTTTGTACTCTGTTTTGATAAGTGCTCTATAAATAAAGTTTTTTATTATTATCATCATTATCATTATTATAATAATATAAAAATATATAAAAATATGGGGAGAATAATTGATATATGGCGAGGTACATTAGAAAGACATATTCAAACATTTCCACCTGATACCAAGTGATAATGTAATAAAATTAATCGGCTAATTCAATGAATATCACTCTCCAATCACATCACATTGCGACTCATGAAAAATTACATAAATATCAACCATGAAGTTCAAACACATGAGCCCACAGTGGACGCTGGGCCTGAACTACACCAAAAAAGGTACATTAATATTTTGTGTCAGCAAAAATATTTTATATCTAGGCTTTTTGAACAATGCATTTATTAATTATTTTACTGTAACATATTACACAATAACATCTACATTTAATGCAGCACTTCTGAACATATGTATTACTGATTTAATAATAACAACGCGCAGGGTTCTTGGACTTTTATTGCGCACAAGACAAACTATTTAAATCAGAGAGGCAGTGCTTCAGCTCCGGTCTTGAAGGGCTGCTAGAAGTTTTCACCAGATGTCACTTTAAAGCCCCAAAGCTTCATAAGGATTTATCCACCCATCCCTACTAAAACGATTAATCAATTATCAAAATAGTTTGATTAATTTTCTGTACAACAACTAATCGATTAACCAACTAATGGCTGCAGCTCTGATTCAGTTTAGTAGTAAACTAGGCCTATACAAGCACTGTTTATAAGGCTGATAGCTCAGCTGCCAACTATTTGCAACAGTTATCACATCATGATCGTTTCTGTGGCCTCACCGGTCATTTAATAAGCTTTCAACTACAAAAGTAACACACTGTGTATAGAGGATGAGCTGACAATGGTGCTTTCAGCTTTAACTATCAATAAAAGGGAGCTCTACTTCTAAAAAGGTACTAATTCTTTAAGTGAAAATTGTGATTCAGTTTGAAGATTTGGTGCTAAAGACTTGCTTGTACATGTACTGAACACCTGTAGTGCCTAACAAAATGGCCGCTTCACTTACTGCAAGCTCCCAAAAAAAAAAAAATCAAGTTCATTGTTAGTTAGTAGTACTCACAAGTCCATGGGATTTCACCTGAAGCATGGGCGATGTAAAGAGCAACAGTGGTCGAGGAAAGGCGAAGACTGAGTGGATTTCAGGCTGAAGTCCAAAAATGGCGGGTCTGGCAACAGCAGGTCCAAGGAGTTTCCTGGTCCTCTCTGTCTCATGAGTGAAAATGTGTCCTCAGTCACTTCAGTCGAATAAAAAATGAGCTCTATCTCATAGAGTTAGTTAGTTTTAGCTTGTCTCTCAGCCAACAACTTTAGCTCATACTATCAAATCGAGTGCTATGCTAATGAAGCTAGCTTGCTAGCACACTAATCGCGATTAGCATCCAAACATCTTCAAACTGCATTAACAACCCAAACACACGTATTTACCTTCTGTAGATCGATTTACGTCCTCAACCCGGTGGTGCATCTCTGCGTTAACCGAAGATATAAACGTATTCACTGACTTTTTACGGATTAAAAACAGCATCACATCACATCACTGTGTCTGCGGCTGCGGCCCTGACCTTTAGCTACAACCCGCCCATCGACAGACAGACAGACACACACACACACCCTTCATAAAAATATTTTATTTGGGATTTTCACTTTTAATATTTATATCATATTAAAACCATTCTCCATTTGAAACTCCTAAAAGGAAACAATGCAACATTTTAGAGCTTATTTATTCATCATTATTTCTGTCTAAAAATTACATTTTAGATTGGAAGACATCTACAAATGTTGGTTTGTCGCTGACAAGACTTATGGGGCAATATGAGCAATATAGAATAAATAATGATATGAATAAATACAGACCATACTATAACCATTGATTTCTGAAATAATTCAACAGGTGTTTAAACCTTAGTTGTGAAATCATCTTGCTGATTTTCACAATAACAGTTTATTGCAGGTAATTTTTATTTCATTCCAGCAGTTTTTATTTCAAAATGCCAATGTCAAGTATTTAAAATCTTCAATGTTTGCTGATGGAGCAGGAAAATGCCTCTTGTATCGTGTCACATCTGAAAAATCATCAGGTGCCATAGTGGAGGAGCATTTGACACTTTCATTGTGTTTTCTGGACAGGTTTCAAAAAGACAAAGTCCACAAAGTTTTTTAGGTTGTTTTTTTTTGAAGAAAATGAGCATGAATGATTACTCATCAAACAGGGGAGCTGGATGACACTTACATTTTCAGTTAGCCATTCGCCTCTCTCTTGTGCATGTAAGAGAGGAGTGTGTCCAGTGTCTGTCTGGCCAAGCTCCTCGGATTCTAGTAGGTGGTTTTAAGTGAATAGTTTGGAAATCTTAATAAAACCATTTCAACAAAGACGATGAGTTCCCTGCAACATGTGAATCCCAGGGTGAGGGGGATCAGAGTCTCACCACACAGTGGACTGCAGAGTCTGGCTGCGCACATCACACAAGAGATCACACTGGTAAGTGCCTGTAATCTGTCTTTATTTATCTAGCTTCACACTCAGTCTGTGTGTTCTGGAGAAATACTATATTTTGAATTTGAAAAGGGACTTTTGGACATCTGAAAATGCAAGGATGTACAAAAAGTCCAATATTTACTTCCACCGTGGTCCTTGATGTAAAGCAAGTTAAGATTAAGGCAGCTTCCATCAAACCAATGAAATACCCCATGTTTATCATCATGAATATCTAGTTTATTATTAACACCAAAAGCAAAAAATAAAAGAAAATTGAAATTATGCACAGTTTAAAAGAGGAGGAATAAGCTTACACTTCCACATTTCCCATGACCTAATTTGAAATTCTTTACAAAGTTAAGGTGGTTTTTGGTTGACAATCCAGACTGGACATGATCCTTTCCTGCATTAATGCGATCTCCTGCAGGGGGCGCAGAAACCCTTCAAAGCGGTGATTGATGTCAGCTCAGGTGACCCCCACAAAGCAGGAATGAAACCCATCTCATTTGTTCGCCAGGTTAGTTTTGTCATTTGTGCTTTTATGTGATCCTCACACAGGCTTTATGTTTGTTTTTGAGAATTTTATTACATCCATGCATATCTTTTTGTGTAGTCATTGTAATCGTGTATTGACTGCTGTTACGTTATCAGTGTTACATTATCCTTCTGATCACACGCATTTTGTTGATCTTCGAATACTCTCTTCATATCTTACCTATTTTATTATAAGTTTATATATTTTGTAACCATGTTCTCTGCTGCTGACTCCTGTAAAAAGAGATTTTTTTTCTCTCTTAATCTCACCAAGGCACTTTCCTGGTTAAACAAATGTATATAAATATTAGAGCTTCTTGTCTATATTGTCCTAAATCTGGCCTATTTCCTCAGGTCTTGGCAGTATGTCTGTACCCTCAGCTGCTGAAAGACAAAAATCTTCCTCTGGATGTCAGTCTGAGGGCTCAGAGGCTCCTGGAGGTCTGTGATGGAGGAAGTGTGGGTGAGGACTGGAAAAAGTGTCTTTTCTGTACAATCTGTCTGACGTTTAAAACGTGACATGCACAGAAATAGCATATCCAATGATTGATCCATAGGTTCCTATACAGCCTCCTCTGGCATGCCTCATGTCAAGCAAAGCATCGCTGAGTTCATCATGGGTCGAGACGCTGGAGTGCCTTCATACGCCAAAGACATCTTCATTTCTGCTGGTTCTCAAAGGGCCCTGATGGTATAAATCCACTGTCATTATTACTGCATCATCACTATTCATTGTTCAGATACCACTCTGAGGTAAAATTACACGCATATGGACATTAAAGGATAATTCTGGCCATCATGTCTATCAGTTATGGTAACATTGTACTCACCAAGAACTTAAGTTGAATGAGTCTTATTTAAAGTGCTCTGGTGGTGGCAAGGTTAACAAGATTTAGGTTAGCAAGCATTGTTTGGACAGCAAAATGACATGTAAAGTACAAGATGAACAGATTTTTGATAGGGAAGATAAGAAAGACTGGTGATGTTCAACACGGAGAGACTTAGAAAAAATGTGACATATGTACATTTAATACAAAATAAAAATTTCATGTACTGAAGAGTTGCACAGCCCACCTACATGACAGGCCAATAAACGCTTTAACATTTTAATACTTATATTATTTTACATTAATTCTTGTTTTTTACTTGTTTGAGCATGTGACAAAACATTTGAATGTTGAAAGGTCGGTCAAAACCAACCGGCAAAGCTTTCAAAGACAGGCATGCAGAAACTGGTTGGGAACCGCTGACCTTGACCACTTTATTTTGAGGTAAAACCCAAAGTGAGTGTGAAATCACAGGACAACTGTGTGCAGGCAAAACTATGGTAAGTCTGGTAGGTCAGAGCTGAACCAGGAAGTCAGTCTGTACACTTTGATGGATGTTTACAACAGACAGTACGAATAATAAAACCTGTCTGATCATCTGACTGCTTGTGTCTTTTGCCCTGTTGGAATTCTTTTTAGTAATACCGCTGGATTCCCAGATCTCAGCAATTATTTCGGTGTGTAAAATGTTACCATAGCTAATAGAAATATTGGCCAAAACTCCCCAAGATAAGACACAAGTTGTAATTAACTGGAATTATTCTTTAAAGCCCAGAATATAGTGTATTATATTTTTAGATTTTGATTTGCTTAATACTTCTATTCCCTCTATTCCTGTGTGCATTGACGTGTGAGCAGCTGTAACGAAAGAGTTTCCCCTCGGGGATCAATAAAGTATTTCCGATTCTGATTCTGAATGTGAATGTGAAATTATGGATACGTTTTGTATATTGCTGTATTGTGTTAAGGTGGTTGCAAAGCTGATGGCCAGTGGGGAGGGGGGGACTCGGACAGGTGTGTTGACCCCCATGCCCTGCCCACACACCTTGCCCACACTGCTGGATGAGGCCGGATTGACAGTGGTGCCGTACCAGCTGATGGAGGACCGAGGCTGGGCTGTAGACCTGGGCGAGCTGCACCGAGCTTTGAGGACTGCTAAGGGGCGCTGCAAACCCAGAGCCATTTACATCAGCAACCCAGGAAACCCCACGGGTAAACAACCTACAGTAGCTACATTAAAGCCACCTGTTTAAACTTCCTTGCTGTCATCACTTTTTGTGTGCCGCTGTTTGTCCTCCTAGGTTATGTGCAGGACAGGAAATCAATAGAGGAAGTGATTCATTTTGCAGCAGTTGAGAGACTCTTACTGTTGGTTGATGAGGTGATCACAAACTGTATCATCAGATTGGGATTTAATTCAGTAACTGGCAGCGCACACAGTCTTTCATTATGTATCACTTCCTTTCCTCTGCACTCCAGGTGTACCAGGACAGCGTGTATGGACAGGGCACAGAGTTTATTTCCTATAAGAAAGTCCTGTTTGAGATGGACACAGAGTACTCAGAGACAGTGGAGTTGGTCTCCTTTCACTCTCTATCCAGCGCCTGCATGGGAGAGTGAGTTCTGTCTCTTGTACTTGTCAACAGCCTTTTGTGTGCTTGCATATATGAATCTCTATCATTTTGATAGTATTTTGCTCTTGTGTGTTTGCTGACAGCATCATACAAAAAGTATAGCTTCAACCATTCATACACAGTACATACTATAATGATTCCAATGATTCTTGTAAAAATCCATGGTGTTATTCTATATTTCTCTTATTGTTAATAAATCTGATGAAAATAGTAAAACTGACCATACATTAGTCCATCTCTTTCTCACTTCCCCACTCTGTCTGTGGCTCTCAGCCCCAAGCCCTTTGGTTCCTACTGAGGACAGAAATCTTTAAAAAACAGTCACTAATTTATAGTTTCATAGGAGCTGTATGTGACAAGTCAGCAAAGTAAAGTATATGTAGGAATAAAACCATCTACTGTAACTGTATGCACCAGAATAATATATAATATGATTAAATAATGATACTTAGTGTTTGTGTTAATAAATATTCTGTGTTTTATAACCCAACACTTGAAGGCCAAACCTCCTCCACAAAAGTCAGAAGCCTTCTCCACGGCACCACTGCATCAACATTAACCATGAAACAACGGATGTGGATGTGACTGTGTATTAAATATACTGTGCTGCAAGCACAAGTAACCAGATAACTTCTGTCTCTGTGTCCCAGGTGTGGTCTGAGGGCAGGATACATGGAGCTGGTCAACATGGACCCAGAGGTGATGCATTTTGTTGACACTATGCTGTGTACTGATATCAGTACTCCGGTCACAGGACAGCTTGCTCTGGATCTCATGGTCAACCCACCAAAACCTGGAGACCCTTCCTATGACGCATACACACAGGTGACACATCTGCAGAGCCTCTTTGGGCTTACAAAAGATTATTAAAGAGTCCTGCATCAAGGCATGTTTTTCAGGATGTCTGACCCTACAGTATAGGTCCCTGTCTTAAGTTGTGTTAATACTTACAATCAAATGTCTGTTTTTTTCAAAGGAGATTCTCCTCACTCGGGCCACTTTGTCCCAGAATGCTCAGCGGGCTCGGGAGTTCCTGAATGATCTGCCAGGGATGAGCTGTCAGCCAGTGATGGGGGGAATCTACCTTTATCCTCGCCTGCATTCACCATCAGAGATTATAGAGCAGGCAGAGGTGGGAAAATGTTCATGTAACAAAATGTTGTACAATGTGGTGACAGTTGGTATTTAGAGGACTACACCAAAGTTTTTGCATGTTTTAGCAATTTTACCAAAAACTGGCCGTAATGTATATCACTGGCAACCATTTTTAAAGGTATGTAGTCATGTTTTTGCTTTTTTCAGCCTGCAATGCAGCCTGTCATTGCCCATTTTCCATTCATTCTCATACAATATAAAATTCAACTACAGACTTTCTTGATGGGGACAATCTGTACAAAGTCTTGCTTTCCCCCATTCTTGAATGGCTCTTAGCTGGCTACAGGAAGCGTTTACAAGCTGTAGAGTTGCCAGAGGAGAAGTACTAACTGACAGGGTTCCCAAACTTTGCACAGGGCCTTTTCCTTTTTTGTATTACTTTGAAACTGTAACAAATTAAAATTAAAAGTAATCTTTAAAATTTGAAGAAATGTGTCATGTTTAACTTTATACTATTAAGAGGCTTGGTTTGTTATAAAAGGCATTTTGATTAGGGATGCCCAAAGGTTGCACACCACTGTAACCATGTTAAAATGTATGGTGGGGTTATTGAATATATCAATTTTGAGAGACAAAATTGAGTTATTTTATATCAGAACAGGTAATCAGAGATAATAATATCTGTAAGAGCCTGTTATTCCTCCCAATGGGTAAACAAACTGCTATTTTATGCAAAAATGTACACTTGCAACATGAAGTTAATTTGCATTTTGTCAAATAACAAACTCATGAGTACTTCAGATTGCAGTCATATCTGCTAATTTGAAAGGCTGTGGCTGTGGCAAAATGCGTATGAAGTCAGTTATGTCAACAATAAGATACTGAAAACATTAATGTCTCTTTTTAGATATTAGAGGTGGAGGCAGATGTTCTCTACTGTCAGAGGTTGCTGGAGGAAGAAGGTGTGTTTGTAGGAGCAGGATGTCAGTATGGTGAAACAACTGGCAACCATCATCTAAGGTGAGAGACATGAAGTTAGTCACATTAGCCATATGTCGCATTTTCTCAAAAAGTGACTGTACTGTGTTTTCTCTGTCTCAGGTTATGTGTCCTTGTTCCTCCTGACACCCTGCAGGAGGTCCTGGCTCGCCTCGGTTCCTTTCACCTTCGCCTCTTGGACGCACTTCCTCACCCTGACACAGGGGTGTCATTTTCTCTTTATACATCCATGCTTCGTGCGTCACTGAGCAACGTTCATAGGAATGAACGGGGCCCCACCTCCGATGCTGTATCCAGTTCTCTTTATACATCCATGCCCTAGAGCTATGTGCTTGCGTGGTTAAAAACAGATTCACTAACATGAGCACTTCCACATTTCAGTGAGATACTTGAAGAGCCTGCTCCTCCAGCCTCCGGCTCTGTTTGGCTCTGTGCTCCTGTGTAAATTTGCTGCAACAGAAAAATTCCAGTCAGTTATCCGAGTCAAACATCTAAGTGATGTTACAAACAGACATGTTTTGTCTATTTTTCAACAATCTGGAGGCCGAATTAAAACCACACGTTCTTTTTTTAATCATAGGTGATGCCAGAGATTTACATTGAAGGCAGCATGTTTTGTTGAATAAATGGAGTTATTTGAACATGGACGTTGAATGAGTGTTTTTTGTCTTTTAGTACATCAGTGGCTACAAACCTTTTTGGCTTGTAACCCCTTAAAATGAAGCAATGTCTACTTTGTGACCCCTCATCACTGGAAATGAGTTGAGTTTGAACATCATGAGTCATTCAACCCAAAAGTGATTTTTCCTTCTCAAGTTGTTTCATGTAAAGAATTTATGCAGTACCCTTAATGGTGAAAGTGTACACTATTTCCAGCAGTGGAATGTAGTACACATCAGTATACTAACACTGCGTTTAACAGGGATTTTTTTTTTTTTACCATTTACTCCAATACATTTATCTGACAGCTGGGCATACTGAATACTTTTTAGATTAAGACACAACAATATGATCATCTTAAAAAATATGATTCACTGTTACAAATTAAATCACCAAGCAGTATACAAAGCAGCTCCACCTCGACCTCCACTACAACATTAAAAAGCTTCTTACGTGTGAATGCATCACCGATTCAATAATAAACAGGGACCCTTCTGCTGCCTAATGAGTCATTTTACTTTTGATACTTACAAAAGGTACATATTGGCAAAAATACTTTTTACTTTTACTTAAAAAATATAGTGTGTTATTGGTATTTTTTTAGTATAGTATCTCAATACCTCTCTAACCACTGAGTGCATCCAAAAAAAAAAAAAAAAAAAAACCCAACTGATTAATGAAAAAGTCAAAAATAAATGATTTTCCTTCTTGTCCCTTTAATTATCTGGTGACCCCACAGAATAATTTGGCATCCTTTAGGGGGGGGTCGCAAATTATTGGCAACCCCAGCTAATATTTTCCACTTCTCCTCCCAGCATGCTTTCTATTATAGTCCATTATTATTATTATCATTGGTAGTAGCCTATTAGTTACAGTTGCCTGGCCTATAGTGGTCTATATTATGGAGCATTAGTCATAAAATGTCTGACAGGTCTGTGCGCGCTCCCGCGCTCTGTACACACTTCTCGACAGGCTCTGAACTTGGCGCACAGGTTTTATTACAACATCGAGCCGTTTTCAGGTCAGGTATTGAGCTTCTCACTAAGACCTCGTCCGTCAGAGAAATGAGTTCTGTGCAGGAGGTAAACCCCAGCGTGCGGAGGATCAGAGCCGCAACGGGCCTGCAGAGTCTGGCTGCACGCATCGCAGAGGAGATCACACAGGTGAGTCGCAGGTGTAAGATTAATCTGTGCGATATATACTGCTGTAAACTCCATAACTGTTCTAGTTCCACTCAGTAAGGAGGAGTAGCCTACAGAGGACAAGGTGACCGCACACTTGAATCGGAAGTCATAGTTAGTTATAGTTATAGTCCATCAAAGGTGAAATACACATTATGAATGGACCCTGTGAGTGTTAATGTTATTATACATATTGTATTATTGGATAGTTGTTACATGTTTGCAGCATTTTAATGTTGTAGCTGCTGGTGGTTGAGTTAAGTACTTTCCATGGCCTTACTGTTGGGTAGTTTCATCTGTAATCGTGCATCATATTTTATAGACTGATCACATGCTGCGAATGTAAATAGTCTATAGCTATTGAGTAAATGTAGTGGAGTAAAACACGGTTTCACCTGTTCCCACACCTTATTGGAACTTCCTTCTGTCAGGCTGATCCGACCTAAACTACATGAATCAAACAGCCTGTGGAAACTTGGGATTGCTTTGTCCTCAATTAAATTAACTTGTCTTTCTGGTTTAAATCCACTCCTGTAGGCCTACTTGGCTACGTACTGTACATTTTATCATACCAAAAGACTGAGGCTGAACTAGCACGTCCCCAGTAACAAGTCAGCATCCTCACCAGTTGATGACATGTAGAAGACTTGGAAGTAAAGATCAGCTTTGTTCTTGTATTGCAGGGTATTAGCTCTAGTATTATAGTGCTGTATGGAAAAATGTAAGATCAGACTGTTATTTCTTTCCAACATAACCCTGTTATGCTCGCTATAGAAAAATATACTTGGGAAAGTAAAATAGAGGTTAGATTTATGCTTTATTTGGATTTTCAAAGTGTATGTTTCATTTTTAATATAAGAGAAAAGGCTTTTAGGATGATTACAGAAGTACAGAAACTCGATTTTTGCTGCATACGCTAGGTCAAGGTTGAAGTGTTGAGATAATGATGTCTGCTCTCTGTCTTCTCTCAGCAGGACACACACATTTTCGCCACCTGACAAGCACTCAATAAAATTCTACTCTTTAAAGCAATAAACTGTTATTACTTCTGATTAACTATTACAATATTAACCTTTAGCTGCTAAGTCACAATTTGTTCCCCTACATCCCCCCCTTTTGACACAAAGTGGCAACAATAATATGGAAGAATAAATTCAAAATTAACTAGGAAAATACCTTAAAATGCACCCAACTAATTTCTAAGTCATACAAGCATAAATCACATAATTTCAACTCAATTAAGGGGTATATATACTGATTAGCTTAAAACAAAAAAACAATAAACAAAAGTACACTCTGTTAATCATTAGTTAATATTAGGAACAAAAGAAGTTAACAGTAAAGTGAGGCCGCTCCCGGCACCTGTCGCCTGGTGTCAGTCAGGGGTCACCTTTTCGTCCCCTGGTTACTTTAATTATTGGACACGTCAGGGTAAAATCTGTTGTTACTCATATTGCCATCAACAATTTTTTCTTGTCAGTTTTTGTTGAGGAAATAAACACTGCTGATACAGAACATATATGTGATACTGTCACACAGAGTGAAATAATGGATCTTACATAAAAACCTTAAAGCTACTTAAGGTGAAATAAAAGAGGGAAGCTGGATGTTGTTAGGGGGTTAAAGAGATTAAAGAATGAAGGATGAAACTACACTGTCAGGGTTGAAAAATACAACCAACCTGAGCTTGTGTCTTTCTTTCTCAGGGAACACAGAAACCCTTCCAGAAGGTGATTGATGTCAGTTCAGGGGATCCCCACAGGGCAGGGATGCCTCCCACCTCATTTGTTCGCCAGGTTGGTGTTTTATATTTTATCTATGTGTGTTTGTCTACCTGCTGTACTTGCTTTCCTGCCCCCAACTACAAACTGAGTGTCTGTGGCTGTCATTCCCTGTTTTTCTAATCAGGTCTTGGCAGTGTGCTTGTACCCTGAGCTCCTCAAAGAAAATAGCCTTCCTCTGGATGCCAGGCAGAGGGCACTGGAGCTTCTGGGGGCCTGTTCTGGAGGGAGCGTGGGTGGGAATAAACAATATTAATTAATTTGTACAGATTTGAAAACATTTGGCCCAATATAATTTTAGATAGAATTCCTTTGACTGGCACCTCTGTTCTAACCACTTTGGCGATGACAGGTTCATACTCTATAAGCTCCTGTGGTGCTCCACATGTCCAGAAAAGTGTTGCTGACTTCATCACGAGGCGAGATGGTGGAGTGAGTTCACACCCAGAAGACATCATCTTCTCTAGCGGTTCTCAGAAGACTTTGTCGGTATGATGAAAAACGTTTTATTTTTGAGCATTATTAGTAGATTTATGGCATGTAAGGGAATTATTTAGGGACATAACATGAATCTGTGTTGTCCATTATAAATAAACATCCATTAATCAGCTTAGGAATCATATAGCAAGACTACAGTCATACTAGCAGCTCTGTGAGGCTTATAGGCACATCGTTGGTTTGAGCTAAACGCTAACATCAGCATGCTAACAGGCTCACAATGACAATGCTAACATGCTGATGTTTACTATGTTCACCATCTTAGTTTAGTGTGTCAGCATGTTTAACATTTGCTAATTAGTACAGTTGAGTGATGGGAATGTAATTCGTTTTGCCCGGACGAGCCCCCATTTGTTACGCCCCACCCTTCGGCAGCCCAATGGGGCGAACAACACTCCACCACTGAACCAAATCAACCGCAGAAAGACACCTTTACAACAACCAAATCCATGGGATTTACTAACATAAAGACATATAAACAACCAAGACAGTAAATCAAGACTATCAAAAGTCAAAACACAGAAGCAGCACAAAAATCCCAGGCTGAGAGGCAGTAAGACCAGAAGTCCACACACCAGAATCTTCTGAATCCGGCACAGGAGCTTTTAAGCACTTCATTCCCGGGCCAGGTGCACCTCATTGAGCAATCAGGTGTAGCACACCTGGGCAGAGCTAGAGGAGGACAGACCAGGAAAAGATTAGGTAAAAAGTTAGGTTATAAGTCATTAAAATATTCACCTTCATACTCAGCTATTTAGAAATTGTGACCGTCTTGTCATGGCTTGCCAGGTCACAACTGTTCTGGATGACGATGCCAAGTCCGTTCAAACAGCAGCTGACACAGCAATGATAAAGAAAAGTTGAACACTCACTGGAAAATGTACTTTAATGTAGAGTAAAAGCATACATTTTTTCATGTTGTTAATTGTATTGTTATTTATTGTGTTAAGATGGTTTTGCACCTGATGGCCAGTGGGGAGGGGGAGACTCAGACAGGCGTGTTGACCCCCATGCCCTGTCCAGACACCTTGCCCACACTGCTAGATATGTCCGGGGTGACAGTGGTGCCGTACCAGCTGATGGAGGACCGAGGCTGGGCTGTAGACCTGGGCGAGCTGCACCGAGCTTTAAAGACTGCTAGAGGGCGCTGCAAACCTAGAGCCATTTACATCAGCAACCCAGGAAACCCCACAGGTAAACAACCTACAGTAGCTACATAAACTCATCTCCCCACTATAATCTCTGATACTCATTATTATTTGTCCTTCTAGGTCATGTGCAAGACAGGAAAACAATAGAGGAAGTGATTCGTTTTGCTGCAACTGAGGGCCTCGTCATACTGGCTGAAGAGGTGATTACAAGCTCCACAAAGAAACTGCCACCTGAAAGACTTTTGTTCTCATCTGTTTTCAGTCTCACACAAGCTCCCTTTTTTCACGTCTTCTTGCACCTTCTAGGTGTACCAGGACAGCGTGTATGGACAGGACAAAGAGTTTATTTCCTATAAGAAAGTCCTGTTTGAGATGGACAAAAAGTACTCAGAGACAGTGGAGTTGATCTCCTTCAACTCTTTATCCAACGCCTACATGGGAGAGTGAGTATCACTGATGTTTCTTTGAAGGGACAGTTCACCCAAGGGTGTAGGTTTCGTTTCATCATTGGAGGGAACACCTGAAGGGAAACACAAAATTCAGGCGGCAGGTGACAATTCAAAATATAAAAAATATAATGAAATATAATGCAGTAAGGCTCTCAGGCATTCTGTATTGCTTTCAAATATGTTTTCTCCTGTAGATAAACTTTTCTCATTTAAAGGTCCAGTATGTAACATTTAGCAGGAGCTATTGGCAGAAATGGAATATAGTATTTATAAGTACGTTTTCATTAGTGTATAATCACCTGGAAATAAGAATCGTCGTGTTTTCGTTACCTTAGAAAGAGCCATTTTTATCTACAGAGGGAGCGGGTCTCCTTCTAGGAGGCCGCCATGTTGCACCGCCATGTTTCTACAGTAGCCCAGAACGGACATTCTCTTTAAATTCAGTCTGAACGCAGCCTAAGAAAAGACAAACTGTATCTTTTCTCTCAGGTTGTACTCTGTGCTCACCCTGTGTTTAGGTGTGGTCTGAGAGGAGGGTATATGGAGCTAATTAACATGGACCCAGCAGTCAATAATTATTTAAGAAATATGCAGGCCACTTCCAGCCCTCCAGTTTTGCCACAGCTCGCTCTGGAGGTCATGGTCAATCCACCCTCACCTGGACATCCTTCCTATAAAACATACACACAGGTAAGGGGAAACTCAACTTTTCATCAAAAACGATTACTGGCAAATACAGTCTGTTAATTAGTCAGCAGGATATTTCAAAAACTGGTTATTTATTATTAATTTATTATTTAGACTGATTTGTTTTTAGTTTGGATTAGCATGACATTAAACAAAAAATCTGGCATACTAATTCAATCAATGTCTATCACTGTGTGTATGCTGATACAAGATCCAGATTAATTTATATTATTAACTAATTGATTAAACTAATTCAGAAAATAGTGCAGCATTTGCAGATATTTGCAAATATTTTAAATCCATTGTATTTTCATGTTCACATCCTCAAATTTAATCATGCAATTTTCTTCACATGCTTATAAAAGATGATGTACACCACTATAGGCTGTGAAACAGTTTATGAACCCATTTTACAAGCTCAAAAGGTTTGACACTTTTTTGATTCCATAGTTTTATTTGTTTCATTGTATATTCATAGCTGTAATGGTAAAACCAATTTTGTTTGTTTCTATTTGTCAGAATGCAATATCATCAGTAACCTTGCTATTCTTCAGCCAATCATTAAAGCTGTGTAACATTAGAGTGAAGTTGCAGGACGAAAAACTAAATCAATGAGCTGAAGGATGCTAAAATGCTCCATATAGCTGTGGGGAACTGCAGAGCAGGGTGATCATTCCTTGTTGCTCCGTCACTACCAGTGACTCCTTTCACATTACACAGTCATTTTTTCAGTTAATGTAAAAATATTCATCAGTGCAGCTTTAAGTTTCTGTCGATGGAGTTTTTAAGGGGCTGTTCAGGCCTAGCTTGTATGCTTTTACAACTGGTAACCAGTGTTTGTCCTTTTTTCTCAATCGAAGGAGATTCTTCACACTCTGACAACTCTGTCCCAGAATGCTCAGCGTGCTTGTGAGTTCCTGAATGATCTACCAGGGATGAACTGCCAGCCAGCGATGGCGGGAGTCTTTCTTTATCCCTGTCTGCATTTACCACCTCAGATGATAGAGGAGGCCAAGGTCAGAAAATTGTGCAGAAACCATCTCCGCTGGACCTTAAGTCCTCAGGTTTTACTACAGTTTATGGCTGTAGTACTTTTAATTCAAGTTATTAATATTATCTGATGCTGCAATGGATTTGTTCACATCAAAAATGTTTGTAAACCAAAAGCAAATATTTTCTGTTATGACCAGTTAAGACACAAAATGTGAATTATTTGTCAAAGTATAAGTCAAACTCTATTTAAATATGAATATATGCGTCATTTATAAGGTCAGCAAAATAATGATTGTATCTTTAATGTTTTCTGAAGTTACAAAAACTTTGTTTACATCAGTAATATTTGTCAACAGAAGTCAAACAAGCATATGTACTTAATTATGGCACAAAATGATCATCATCCCAAAGTTAAAACATGTCAATTAACCCTGTAATGTAAGCAAAATGATTGCGGCTTTCTTCAGTTTTTATTTCAGATGTCACAGGTATCACTGTTGATAAGAAACATAATTTAATATTAATTACAGTTTTGCATAAAATCTCATATCATGCATTGAAAAGCTGTAATTTTAGAGGTTCTTAGTTGATACAAATTGCTGTTATTAATTTCAGATGTTAGGAGTGGAGGCAGATGTGCTTTACTGTCAGAGGTTACTGGAAGAGGAAGGTTTGTGTTTGGGAGCGGGCTGTGAGAACGGACAAAAAGATCAAAACTACCACATCCGGTAAGAAAAACAGCTGTGTGAGTGTGTGGTATCTGGGCTTTAGACCTTCACAGTGAGGACGTTTTTGGGAAGTGAAGACACTTTTTCTTTTGTTAAGAGAGGACAGTGACAGTGAAGACATTTTGGAATGAGGTCACTTCATGAAAGGCTTTGGGAAAATCAGGATTATTTGGAACGTGAGGACATTTGGGGAAAATCAGGACAATTTTGGTACCAGAGAAGACTTTTGGAAAGGAGAGGACATTTTGGGAATGTGAGGATGCTTTTTAAAAGTGATGATATTTTGGAAAAACAAGGTCACTTTAGGAAAGTGAGGACATGTTGGAATTTAAGGACAATTGGGGTACCTGGATCCTGAAAAGTGTTGGAAAGGTCTATGGTCTAATAATTCATAATAACTGAAGGGCCTTTAAGAGCCTTTGTTGCATTTGTTCTTTCTAAATTAAATTATATCAAATTTTACATCTATTTTATTGCTATTTATCTTGGTGAGGTTATGACCTATAGCTGCTGTACACATAAAGATATTATCATAATTATTATCTAATTCAGCAACGTGTAAGAGTGCAATGAGTCGTCCCCTGAGGGAATGTAGGTGATACAGGATGTGCTCCTGCCTGAGGACTATTCAAAGTGTAATAACTGAACTGTTTACTGTGTAATAACTTGAACTGTTTAATTCACACAAGAGTACAGTTATTCCTGCTTTAAGCACAGGTGTGTCCATGTGTATATGTAAATGCTGTGTTTTATGTGTTGCGTTTCCCTCACAGGCTGTGTGTTTTGGCTCCTCCTGCCACCCTGGAGGAGGTCTTGGCACGCCTGCATTCTTTCCACCTGCGCCTGCTGGACAGATTTCCCTGACAGAAATGTCAAGGACACAGACGTTTGGGAAAAATACAAAAGCATGGTTACTTCCCACTTCAATTCCTTTAATAAGAACTAATTCAATCCTTGACAACATAATGTAGCCATACAAAAACAAATTTTAAGACTGTATAATAACTTGTGAAATTGAAGATGAAAACAACAAAACAAATACTACAGACATATATTACATCAGACATTGCAAATAAGTAGCTGCAGTGCAATGTATTTAATTGCTCACTTTAACATTCAGAACTAGAAATATTCAGATCCTTTTCTTAAAGGACCAGTGTGTAACATTTAGGTGGATCTATTGGCACCTGAAAATAAGAATCATTGTGTTTTCATTACCTTAAAATATGCCATTTATAACTACGGGGCCCCCTCCATCAAGGCCACCATGTTGCATTGCCATGTTTCTACAGTAGCCCAGAATGGACAAACCAAACACTGGCTCTAGATAGAGCCGGCTCTTCATCGGAGGTGGAGAAGTTACTGTGACAGGATGCAGGCCTTGCCACACTAACCACTGGTCCTCATTATGAAGCCTCTCCTCTTGGAAAACTGAAACCTACTGCATAAATCTCACCCTTGTGTGTCTTATTGTCGACACGAATGTTAACTCCACCACCTCCAATAAAGTGCAGTGTGCAGCCTCTTCCCTAAGCTTTTCAGTGGGAAGCACACTGGATTTAAGTGTGACAAAACTAGTTACAATGTAGCAGTCATTGTTGTCTTCACACTCGAATTTACGATCAAACTTATGTTTAGCTCGTGCAACAGGCTGCTGAAATTTAGTTCCAGGAACTCGTCTTGCAGTGGAAAAGGGCTTTTAATAGACTGGGGAAAAAGTGAAAATGGCTCAATTGCAGGAAATTTTCGTAGTTTCTGTAAAGGTTTCTCTGTCTGTCGACTGTGGACGACACATGAGTTAAACTAATGAAGAACTAATTAATTAATTAGCGCTAACCATTTTTATTAAGCCTTTACTTCATCACAGTTCATTTAAAGGTTGGTTTGCTATGATGTAACTAATACTAATTAAGTATTATTGTGACTGTTCACTTGTGTGTGTGTCACCCCCCCCACACACACACACACACACATCTCAATAAAAACACATAGGATATAAGACAATACATAATTAAAATGCTAAAAAAAAGTTCTGCATTGTGGATTCTTTTTCTCCGCTTTTCTTCAGGTCCAGCACCAAATGCTCCATTAAATTATAGTAACATTGATCACAGTAGGATAGTTATTTTACACTCCCACCACCTTGTAGTATACTTAAGTATAAATTACCCCCAAAAGTGAGTCAAATGTTTTTTTACATGTGCTGATTTGTCCTGGCTCTGGAGGGGTTATGTAAGGACAGGTGAAACAGATGGAGCAGGGAAGGTAGATTCCCAGGTCAAAGACTGGACTGTGTGTGTTTGTGTATGTGTTTAAGTCTGATTACTGTTCAATTTTGAGAGTATATAAGCCAAACGACACACTCATACAGTCCACTCTGAGGAATCATGATGAAAGTGGCCCTTGTCCTGTTGTTTGCTGCCTACGGTGAGTCTCATCTAGCTGATTTAAAAAGGGGCATCTCTCCTGCATCCTCTTGCAGGGTTAGAGTTAAAGGATTAGTCTGGAGTTATTCTGCGTTTTTCTTATTACACATATCCCATGAAAACACCAACATCAACAATGTGTTATTCTGTCTTTAAAAACTCTCTGACTTCCCTGCCCTGCCTATCAGCCCTGAGGCCACTGGTTCTTACGAAAGACAAAAAATGTTAAAAAACAGCTCACAAATATATAATTTTATTTTTTTTTAAAAAGGCTAAGTAATTTCCTAAAACAGCTGCTCACTGTAGTTTTACCAAACTTTACTCAGCGGCGGATTAATCCATATTTGGTGCTCTAGTGAGTATCGGGGCAGCAGGACGGTGTGTGTGGGACTGAGTCAGAATAAACTACAGTGTGTGTGTTCATGGTGATGAAGGAACATGTCACCCAATGCAACAGTTTTTTTTTTTACAACAATGGAGCTCTATGGCACAGAGGAAGAAGATATATCAGGGTTTGGATACACACAAAATACTTGTTAAAAGGACCAATACATTGTTGGTTTTGATGGGATTTCTTGACAATAACAAATTATAGAATACTTCAAGATTTATCCTTTAAGGATAATTTTGCCGTAAAGTCACAACAGCGCAGCATCTTAGTGAACTGTTTTCCAAACTGGTCACGTCTGACATTTGTAACTGTGACATTTGTGACCTCAGCCAATGCAAATTGGGAGGGCAAATCTAATTGTTTTTAAATTATTTTTTTGACTTTTGTCCAGCAGCGAGTTGTATCTTTAAAAGTGTTTTTGTGATCTTACAGATGTTTGCTGTCTGCACAGAGTCCTGCCAAAGCTGGGTTTGCAGATATCTTTTAGACATCTTTCAGACCACTGCAATACCTTTGAATATGCAACCCACTGCTACAAATAACAATTCGTTTTTTCCCCTAAAGTTTCCAAAGGAGAAGCGACCAAATCACAGAGAAACATACAGAGTACTGAGGTTACAGTAAGGGTTACAGCTTTTGGTATCAGCCTTTGTAACTAACCAGTTCTTTCTGTGGCCCAGCTTACGGGTGTGGCACACCCACTTATAAGCCCTCTGTGAGCCGTGTTGTGAACGGGGAAGATGCTCGACCCTACAGCTGGCCCTGGCAGGTGAGTAGATAATAATCAGGGTTTAGCATATACGTAATATGGTAATGTATTATTTTCCAGGAACACCTTGTTAACAGTTACAATTAAATAACAAAAATAAAATAACAGCAACTCATGGAGTGATTAATAAAAGAGAATAACAGACATTAAACAAGGCACAGGCATGTGATTAAGTACACTCATTTATCCCTAATTCAGTCCCATCTAGTTATTTCACCTATAAACAGTTTCTCTATTAAATTTCCAGAAAACGTTCTATATCACAATATATATCACTATGAATAGAACTACATATACACCATGATAGAAGATATTATTAGAAGATTATATCATCCATCCATATCTCTCACCCCTAATATTAAAACAGTTGCTTACAACAGGAATGCATACAAAACAGAATAGTAGAATAAAAATGTTTTTGTTGCTCTGTAAATTTGGCTCGGTGTCACTAATATTCAAAATAAGACGGTGTAGTCCCTCATTCGTCCAGGAGTGTTCTATCGTAGAAAAGGTTTCAGTCGTAGTCATCTGGACACTGTTTTCAGAATCAAGACGTTTCCAGATGACTACGACTGAAACCTTTTCTACGATGTCACTAATATTGACTTTTTTATTCAAACTCCAAAGAGTTACCTTTCAGACAAGAACCAGGATCATTACAGTAATCAAAAGCATTCAAGAACAGTAACAACCTTATTAATTAAATAAGATACACTTATTATAGTGGTGTGTGACTTTGCTGCTGGCTCTAAAGCCATCTCGCTCTGTGTTTCACAGATCTCTCTGCAGTATCTCAGCGGCTCCACGTACCGTCACACCTGTGGAGGCACTCTGCTCGCTCCCAACTGGGTCATGACTGCTGGCCACTGCATCGGGTGGGTTACAGTTTACTTTCATTCTCTGCTTGTTTTATGTCACGATGTGAGGTGAAGGTTTTATCTGAAGTGTGTGTCTGTCTCTCTATGTATGTGTGTGTGTCAGATCTCGCAGATACCGTGTGGTGATGGGCGAGTACGACCTCACCAAAGAGGAGAGCTATGAGCAGATCAGAAGTGTGGAGAAGATTGTGGTTCACCCTGGCTGGGATAATAACTGCCTCTCTTGTGGGTAAGGGTATATAACTCCTCCATACAGCTGTTTTCAGCTTATGTTTCAAATTGAAAAAAAGGAAACAGTTTTACACAAGGACAGTGACATTTCACAAACCATTTTAAAGCTGCATAACTGTGAACTTGCCACTGTTATGCAGATGACACGCAAATGTATTTTAGTATTGAACTGATTTCACATAAACTGATTTTATTTGCCTCATTGCCTCCGGAAATGTTTTAATCCTGGTTCAACCATGTAAAGCACCTTGTAACTTTGTTTTGAAAAGTGCTGTATAAATAAAGTTTATTATTATTAATTATTATTAATTATTATTATTATTATTATTATTATTATTATTATTATTATTATTATTATTATTATTATCATTATAACTTGGAGGTTAATAACACACAACTCTAAAATATTATAAAGGTTTTGGTTATTGGCAGTTTGGTGATCTTGTCTAATACACATAATATAAGTTACTGAGCAGTTAATGGAACACATTTTCCTTTTCCTCTTAAAGAAATAATCAAAGTTGTGTGTTGAGGAAAAGGTTTTCAAGTGTATGATTATATTTATTATGATATTGATATTTTGGAGTCCTTTTTTCCATGAGATGCCTCTCTATGTTTCAACATGATTTTCTCGTTGTTCAGTAATGACATTGCGATGATCAAACTGGCCTCACCAGCCATTCTGAACGAAAAGGTGCAGCCCTCCTGTGTGCCAGAGAGTGGAGAGATCACTCCCGACAACGACCCCTGCTACATCACCGGCTGGGGAAGACTCTACAGTAAGTTTGTAATGTGACAACACACTGATTCTGATCTAGAATCCATTATAGATGCTAGATGTGACCGTAATGATACAAGAAAAACCATGACGGGAAATGTAGCTGAACAGTGCAGCAATAAATGTGGCTCAGTCTCAGCCACTTAATGAATGTTTCCCAATTTACTATAATCTTATTCTGAATTTAATAAACAGAAATGCCAGAATTAGGTTCAGATTTAAGACCATGTTAACATAGTATGGAGTTCAAACAACCCAATGTTGTAAAACAATGGAACAGAATGAATGACTTGCAACATAAATCACTTTACGGTAGGACATTTTTCAAAAAGGCAGCTAGTTTACATAATATCTTTGTCTTATTTAACTGTAATTAGACATTTAACTGGAAATATTCAAACAAAATTAAATTAAAACATACTTTCTCCTTATTTCCCACAATATTCTTACATTTAAATAACATATAACTAATAACATATTTGTCCCCAAAGCAGCTGTCATTATAAAAGCCTGGACAGTAAAAAAGACTTATTGTAACCTTTGTATCTTCCAGATACTTTTTGGATTCTAGTATTGAATATACTGATTATATTAGAGAGGAATCATATTGCACTGTGTCGTAAGACTCTTTAAAGGAATAATTTGACATTTAGGGAAATACACTTATTTGCTTTTTGCAGAGAGTTAGATGAGAAGATCCATAAATATAACAACATTACAATAATAAGAACAATAAAAGTACAGATGACATCTGCAGGAGGTTTTGGTTTTTTGTGGACTCCCCGGGCATCTCACCAGTGCAAAGTTACTTTAACTGCAGAACTATGGAAAAGTCAAAGGCCACCTAACAATGTTCTGGGTTTTTAATTTTTATGCCCTCCTTGCAGGTGGTGGTCCCATAGCCTCTAAACTCCAGCAGGCTCTCCTTCCTGTGGTCGGCCACAGCATCTGCAGCAGCAGCAGCTGGTGGGGGAGCACCGTGAAACCCACAATGATCTGTGGTGGTGGTGACATTCGCTCTGGCTGCCATGTATGCACCGCCCCCCCTCATCTGGTCATCACAACACAATAAGAACTGCAGGTTCACACTGTATCAGTCTGTTGCCTTCACTTGTCTTCTGCCTGTCTCTGCAGGGGGATTCAGGAGGCCCTCTGAACTGCAGGGGTGGTGATGGCAGATGGTACGTGCAGGGGGTGACCAGCTTCGTCTCCTCCCGAGGATGCAACACCCTCATGAAGCCCACGGTGTTCACTCGCACCTCTTCCTTCACCAAGTGGATCAGTGATGTGAGTTTCCGTCAGAGAAAAAACACGGTTGCATGTGATGTACAGATAGGTGACAAATGAAAGAAATAACAACATAAAACAACTTTTACTCTTAGTCACAAACAAATTTCTTAAAATGTCTCTTAAATTTAAAAGAGCTCCAGATGTGTCCTAAGTTGGTTAAGAGTAAATCCTGGATGACTTAAGTTTAGAAACAGAGGTGAGCACACACATGTTTATAGTGACTGTACTAAACATCAGTGGTAAGTGAGCTGAAGCAATATGTATCGTTCAGAATAGGGTCATTTTAGCTTATTATTGGCTTTTGATTTAAACATTTTATAAGATGCTGCATCACTTTTCCTTTATTTGCATTTAACAGGGATGTTAACAACAAGAATAAGATAAGATAAGCCTTTATTGATCCCCAGAGGGGAAATACAGATGTTGCAGCAGCACAAGGACAGAAATAATAACAAATAAATAGAGAAAAGTAAAAAGTAAATAATTCAAAGTATGTAAAATAAAATTAAGAATAGAAATAAAAAGAGAAAAGAGCAATTATACTCAAAAGTACAAGGCAAGTAGTACACATACAGTACCCACGACCAGTGTAAAGTGACATAGTGGTGTGATTAGCTGGCATTCATTTTGTTTGCAGTCACTTTCCATATATCCTCATTGTCTGCACTTGTCATTGTGGTACTATTCAATTCTTGTCTGAATTTCTTCAGAATTTTTTTCCGTGTTCTAGTTTGGGTTTTGTTTTTGTTTCTATTTCAGTCAATTTTCTATTATCTATCAATCATCCCTATTTATATTTTATAATACATTCTAAATATATTAGATTGTTGTTATTTTCACATGTTTTTTGCTACTGGATATATTAAGGATTTCACACAAATATAATTAACTTTAAAAAAAAGAAAAACATAAAAATACTGAACGATACAGGGTGTAGGATATAGGGTAAATCCTTGTCGCTGATTGGCTATTGCTGCGGTGATCAAACATGTAATCAAGTATGTTGCTCTTAAATGTTTTTCTAGAGAAAAAGATTCAGAGTTTTAGTGTGGAGAAATCACTGAACCAGCGTTTACAGCATGTTAGGTCTATATTTCAAAAAAGAAAACATGATTAAATAGTTTACTAAATAAACTATCACAAATAAAAATAATTAAAACATTTAGGAGACTTTAGTTTTGGTGTCTGGTCAAACTTTCCGAGGAATGGGGTGTGTGTTCGGGGGACTTGGACTCCTGACCTTAGTATATCTCAGATTGTGTTTACAATACTGTATTTGGCACAAAAACATGCCAACATGCAATATTAAAACATTTACTATATAATACATCAGAATGTAAGTAGTAGTCCCCTGTCTGTTTGTTTGCTAATTTTATGTGGCTTGTCACTATTTCTTTTTATTTATTTCACTTTTTTATCTTTCAGACGATGCTGCAGTACTGAAGACCTGGAGCCGTTTTAAAGTCAATAAATCCACTTCATCAACTACAGAATGTCTCAGTTGTCTTTCAATTTTGTTTTTATAGTACGAGCAATATAAACCCGAGCTATGCCCCAATTCCATACTACATACTAATTCTAAGCAGGTTTTGAGGATATAGTGTGTTCACACTGGAAAAGTGACAAAATTAAAAGTAATGTTATACTCAACAGTCAGTATTTAGACTAATGAATGCATGATTTTTAAGTGTGCTGTGTGCTGGACACTATTCTCCCAAAATGCAATGCACAAAATGGAAATAAAAAATAAACTAATCATGGATGATGGTGAATCAGCTCCAGAAACAAAAAACATTAAAAGACATGTTGCTGTCTATTTGTGAAGTTTAAAAGGCCATGGTATATAAAGTTAAAAGTTGTCTTTGCACGGCGCAGGTATTGTGTCATTTCCTGTTAGTATAAAACGGAAAAGTATGTTGATTTCTTGTTTACTAATACCAACTTGCATTTCACTCTTATAACAGCAGCAGAACTAGAGATGTCGTCTTTTTTCCTTGTCAGGTTGCTCAGAGATTTGTGTGTGTTATGGTGGTGACAGCTAATGTAGCCTGGAGCCGTGTACTGTAGAAACTAAAGGTGGTGTATTATCAGTGGATGGCCACAGTGTGTCAGTGTTAGCTTTTGCAGTCGATGAGCAGATGTGACTGAAGGGGGCTGCTTGGGTTTTCTGATGAGAAAGGAGGAGGCAATATTCATATAGACTTTATATGTGTCATGAACAGAAAGAAAAGAAGCATCTTTCATTCATGTCATCAGTCAAATGAAGCTGCACATAAGTGAATTCAGTCAATTCATACTGAATTCAGTATGTAGCGTGCTGAACAAGGAAAGATCCACTATGGGATGTCAATACCAATTAAACTGATCCTCCGGGTTTGAAATTTAAGGCAATACATGAAGGGGTGAATTCTCAAAATACGCAAACACACACACACACACACACACACACCAACACAGAGGCACACATGTAATATATCACACTTGAATGCAAAAGTGAAACATATCAGGGGGAGCTGGCTTTGTTTCCATCTGGGGGGGCTCCTCCAGCCTTTAGCTGCCTGGGGCTCAGCCCAGCGAGTGAATAAGTGAGCCTCAGATCACAGGCCATTGGCTGGCTGCTCATTACTGAACGATGCATTAAATCCTCGGCTGTAAATAATGTGATAACTGCTGTGCAGGGCTCAGTGTTACCCACAGGAACTGGCAGCCATCTTTCCTTTTTTTTTCTTCCTTAATTTCTCTCTTTATCACTCACTCTCTCGCTATGCTTTCACAATGAGTGGAGTTCAATTTTGCACATGCTATGTAATTATTCCGCTCCAGGGAGAGAGAGTGAAAGGGCTCATTCCTCAAAAGCAAAAGCCACACAGTCCACCCTCCCCCATCTCACCCCAGTCTCCACCGCTCAGCTCATGGAGCTCCACTGCGGGAGGCAGAGGGAAACCACAGCATCATTTCCACGGCTTCACAGAAGCGCAGAATCAGCAGCTTTACCAGAGAGAAAACCGAGGCAGGAAATAAACACTCATACAGTTCAACTCCACTCCACACATGGAGCTCAGTCAATGTATGGGAGGTATAATGCAGATACATTTGCACACTGATGAATGTGTGATGTTAAAATGCCGTTTAAGAGGCATGGAGCTCTTGACCCTGTCTTACTGTGAGTGCACCTTTCTACATTCAGTGTAATGTTTGGTTGCAATTTTACACGTACATTTGCATAAATACACAGACACTATTACATAATCATCCTATTTAGCAACAAACAGCTCGGAAGGTGCTGAAAATTAAAACTGAGGACAAACCCTCTTGTGGAAAAAAGTTGATTGATACTGTGTTTCTTAAAGCTGAAATCTTTTTTAAGTTGCAATTTTGTAATTTTATGCCACCTACATGGTGTGAAGTGTTGTTCAATGTTGACATGTTGACTGCCTATGTGCAACCCTGTCTCCCATACATTATGTTCATCACACATGATGTGTTAACTTTAATAACATTAAACCGAAACCCTGATCTTTCCCTAACCTTAATCAGAGTGTTTTTGTTGCCTAAACCTAACCACATGTGGCCCATCATCCACCTCGACCACCTCCCTACAACTTGCATGTGGTATAAAACAGCACTTCGTTCACTGGAGAAAACTGTGCCACTGAACACAAACCTGGCAGCCATTACATTTGTCCTCAAAATGTATTTGGTAAAACAAATTAGTGGTATATATAAACGTAGCGAGACAGGGTTGCCATGTGCTGCTCAGTCTCATTGCTCTGCATTGCAGGCAGCTTAAAAGCAAAGTTAGACATCTTGGAAAACATGCTAACTTGCGTTCTTGCTGAGAATTGGATGAGAAGATCAATACAGCTCTCTTGACTTAAGTACAAAGCTATAGCCAGGAGGTGGTTAGCTTAGCTTAGCACAAACACTAAACGCAGATGGAAAAGCTAGCCTGACTCTGTCCATTCAAAAATTACACCTACCAGCATCTCTAAAGCTCACTAACTAACGTGTGCCATGTTTGTTTAATCCGTACACAGACTGAAATGTAAAAATGACTTTTCCCTTAATTTCTGGCTGAAAATGCAAATAAAGTCTGTTCAACAGGATGTGATTTTGTAATATGAAATCCACAACAGCAAGTAGAGCCTCCACACACTAAGGTCTCTATTTGCACTCTTTATTTAATGATAAACAAGCTTTCGGTCACAGAATTTCTCCAATCTACAGATGCAGATTAGCTGCATATATAGACATTGCAGTGATTAGCCCCAATGCAAAACATCTGTGTATCCCTGACACAAGACCTTACACTCAAGGATATAGTCTGATGAGATGTATGGACTACAAAAGTAAATAATATTATAAAGAGTACGGTCTAGACCTGCTCTATAGGAAAAGTGCAATGAGATAACTTCTGTTATGAATTGGTGCTATATAATAAAACTGAATTGAAAAGTGAAAGATAAAGGAAACAAGAAAAAACAAAACAGAAAACACGTTTTAAAAACAAACACAGGTGCCTTCATACCTCATAACAACAGTGTTGCTTTGTATAGATACCGTTATACAAGTATCTATACAGAATGTGGCAACAAAAACACAAAGAAAGAGGGACAGAAATTGTTCTGAGACAAGGTGGAATATTGGTTTGAAGCAATGCTTTTTAAAATTTTCAGCTTTAAAAAACTTGTAGTGAGCCTGCTGAGGTGTTCCTCTCATTCCTTCTAACGTGTGTAATGGAGTTCATCTGATGAATAGGTAATACTTAATAAATGTCTCGGTGTTCAAGTACATTTTTCATGGAGGGACGTGTATTTTTGGCCTGGAGAACAGTCTCAGCCCCTGGGCTTTGCGGGATTATCTGAGCATTTTGTTGATAAAACAACCAATTCAACTTTTTTGTTTCCTGTTCATTTTGGAGTCAAGCACTTTCCCCTTTTGTGGATGTGCAGTTTTCTTGTTTTCTTTCTTGTGCAGAAGACTGGAAATAAATGGCCTAATACATACAGAATTGTGATGAGCCCTAATTACTGTTATAACCTTCAAAGGACATTTGTTGTAAAGTTCTCGTGTTTGTGACCATGTTGCTATGTAACTGAGCCATCATTTGGATGCCTCTTTTAATTTTTCCTTATGTGCTTTCTCTGGTTTCTCAAATGCAATTAGATCCTCATGTTAATCCAATCCCTATCACCGATTGTCTGTCTGCTTGTTTGGCCATCTGCATGCTGACCTGCCTGCCTGCCTGCCTGGATTTCCACTGCAGTCATGATGGCAGTTAACACACATACAGCAGATCGGATGCACCTCCCTGTAAACACGATATACAAACAGGAGGTGACATATGAACACAAGAATAAGACATCAGCAGGGACTGAGTGTGCAGGAGCAAACTAAATCTGCTGTCAGAGAGGAGGCGTGTTCCTCTTCTAAGGAGTTCCAGCAGGAGCTCGCAAGCTGTCGTGATGTTCACCATGGCGACCCGACAGGACAGGCTGCTTGTTTTCATTCTCCTCATCTCTCTGTTCTCTCCTGCACCTCTTGTATTTCTGTCTTTTTTTGTATCTGTCGCTCTCTCAGAAGTATCGATGCTGAGTGTCTCATCTCTCTAGCACCCACTTCACTTTATACCCACATTTGTTTTGTAGCATTTGAGGCAGCTAACCCTGTACTCAGCTCACCCTGCATCATGTAATACCACGTATGTTTTGGACTTTATTCAAGGTTTTTGTCTTGAGTTAAATTTTGGTTACCTATTTTTCGACATCTGGCAGTATGGGGCCCATAAGTCAACAAAAGGCAGGTTATCCCTAAAGTTGTGAAGTTGAGTTTTGGTTCTCCATATGGTTGCTCCAGATCTATATATAAGATGTTATTATATTACCTTTTTACTTTAATGCAAGCAGATATGTAATGCCCAATAGGAAGAGAGATCTCTTTGCTATGGCAACGGCTGCACATGCAGATGCAGCGGCTGGTAGCTCCTTCAAACTCCACTACATTTTTGTTTTTATCTGTAATCTTATTTTTGTTCTGGCTTCATTGCTGAAACACGTATTACCTATTCATCGGAAAAGGAAGCCGAGGTTTGGATTAAAGGGCACCGGACCTTGAGACGATCCACCCAGCCTGATCAACTGGACCGGACACCACGGCGGGTGCTGTGTGATCGCCCCAGGAGGAGAGGAAGAGCCGGGATAGGAGCCAAGCTGGCCCAGCTTGGACTTAAGGCTGCTCCTGGTTAATGTCCGGTCTGGACGAAATGGGACTCAGGCTGGTTAAGCAACGGGAAATCAGAGACTGTTGTGCTTACATATTTGCAGAGACCCGCTCCACCAACATCCCGGATCAAGGTTTCAACGGGCGGTCCGTGTTCCGAGCTGAAGGACCGCAAGACTCTGGTGGGATGAGGGGAGGCGGACTCTGTGTCGATGGTGCTTGGTGCTCAAGCGCAGTCAAAGTGATGGCCACTGTTTCCAGATGTCGAACATTTTATGTGAAGATAATAACTGGACTGGAGAATTGTCTCGTGTTGGAAGGATGCTAATGGCGAGCTGAGTGCACAGCTCACAACTTCTGAGAAGTGATGTGATGTGTTGCCATGGATACCTATTTCTCTGAGGGCTTCACTCCTCTCATCACATCTCTCAACAACAAGTTATTGCTATGAAAGTAATTTAAGGCACACATATTATATGTATTTGAAGATATATATATATATATATTTATAAATATTTATTTATTTATATTTATTTTCCCAGTTTGGCATTAAAACGTATGAGTGGAAGACAAACTACTTCACGCGCACCGACACACAAACACTCCTCTTTTCCCTTTCCCAGCTCGGTCTGCCCTAAATATCTTGGCTGTAGCTGCTGAATGCCAGCAGGTGGTGAAAGGTGTTGCTGGGGGGTGAGAGGAGGCAGCTGCCGGCAGCAGGGGGGTTGATGGGGCTTTGGCAGGTACAGCTGCCCCTGTAGGCTCCATGGGGATGGGTGACAGTGAAAAAGGAGCACCTTGGGGACCGGGGTCAGGGGTTAGACAGTTAGCATGTTGTTCACAAAGCCTGCAGGAATACATAATCTTATTACTGTCAGAGGAAGCAGAGAAATACATCCGCATATGTCGGCAAGGTTGAGCACTGAAATTCTGCCAGAGGTCCAGGAATGGTTGTTGTTTTATAGATTGAAACTGAGACAAAAATATTGTCTTTTATATGTGTGTTTGGTCAAATACAAAGAGGATTTTAGTCTTAACTGGTCCTCTAAACCTCTTATTGTATTGTGATCTGCTCTGGAGTTGCTCATTTTCTAACCCCCTGTGAGCGAATCTGTGGCTGAAACACACTGCCAGTGTTCAACGGTCACTGAATTTTACTTGTATTTCAGAAGCAACACACTGTTATGTTTCAGTTTGGGTTCGCACTTTCCAAAATAGACAATCCAACAATCTTCAAACAGTCTTCTTCATGCAGAGATTGGATTGGTGTGTGGAGGTGTGAAAGTAGGCAGGATTTGAACTTCTCTCTGTCTTTTTTCATTCTTTAGACAATTACTGTAGTTCTACTTACCACATGTCACTTTTTGTGTGAACAACTGATTGCAACACCATGAATGCCTTCACGGTGAGACTGCCTGAAAGTGTTCTGCATTATCCCCATTCGTATGATTCATCTTGTTGAGACAACAAAGAAATGCACAACACACAGAGTTGTTGGAGAAAGACTAGGTAGGCAGAAGGGTGCAGCCGGGAGGAGGCTGACGTTTGGAACAGGTATAAAAACTTTTGCCTTTAGACGTGGTCGGACAGCACGCTGTACAACCTAATCCAAGCATACTGAACCCTATATTGAATGCATCTTCAAACTGTTCACTGTCAACATTTTTCAATTATTTTTCTTGCAATATTTGTTCATGGCAATACAAGCATAATCAAGGTTTTTATGATTCTGTTTAGGCAACTCAAAGAACTTGGTTAAAGCTACAGAAAGATCAACCCCGTTGCCAGACTAGAATGTCAATATTGGATGATTCTGCAAAACCATGGATTACGTCCAATGTCAATGTTTTTTAAATTCTTACTTTCTGCTGTGTGGTTAAGGTAAGGGAAAGGTCATAGTTATGACAAAGTCATGGTTAAAAGTATGGTTAAAGTCAAAGTGAAAAGACTTTAGAGCCTCCTACTATGACGTATCAGTCTGCTAGCTTCCAATGGTCAAGTGCGATTTTATATAATGGGCGCTGGTATAGAAATGTAATTCTTCCTGGATTGGAGAAATTGTTGCCAGTGAATGTAATACAAGTATGTGAATGCATTTTGTTGCCCACATGCTTGACCCACAAGCACCAACCCAAGTCAATGTATCTGAGATTCTGAGTGAGGGAAAAGCACTGAGCATGTATTTCTTTTTTTTTTTTTGTCCAGATGAGAGTCAATGACCGTTGACCGGGTTGTGGTTTGCGGTGCACATCAGCCTCAAATGTTCACATACATGGTAAATTCTCAGCTTTCCTTCACCATAAGTAGCCTCCGTTTGCCTCTCAGCTTTGTTTCTCCTCCTCCTCTCTGTTGGCCCTGTGTGGCTTCTCTCCTTAGTGAAATGGTGTCTCTTTCACATAATGTCTCCCTGGGGATGTTTTAGGCTTCATACATTTCCACCTCATTTACTTTCCCAGCCTCAGGACTGCAGACTGGCTATGACTGCTCACTGTATGTGTGTGTGTGTGTGTGTGTGTGTGTGTGTGTGTGTGTGTGTGGGGTGAGGGGAGGGGGTGGGCGGCTGAGTCGGTGGTTGTTGTGGTCGAAACATTGTCCTCCTTGGGGCAAAAGAGAATGTTAGAGGTTGTGTCTAACTGTGTTTTAGTGAAAATGTGTGCTATAAGGAGCTGGCATCCTCATGGAAAGGGATCATCGCAGACACACGACACAGAAACAAGGACTTCGCTCAGCCTGTTTCTGCAGAAACATACAGACACACGTGATTCTGGCAGTGGTGGAGGACGTGCTGATCTTTTACTTAAGTAAAAGTAGCAATACCACAATGTAGAAATACTCTGTTACACGTAAAAGTCCTGCATTCAAAGTACAAAAGTATTAAAGTAAGTAATACATGTAGTAGAGGAAAAAGTACAATATTTGCCTCAGAATTGTAGAGAAACAGAAGTATAAAGTGTATACTCAAATAAAGTACAAGAACCTCAAAATTGGACTTAAGTGCAGTACTTGAGTAAATGTACTAGTTACTTTCCACCACTGGATTCTGGCTCTGTGTCTACCTGCCCAACTGTGCATCAGCCCCTCTCATCTTCTCCACATTTACTGTACAGTGGCTGACTTATCAAGTCATCATTGCTCTCAGGCTAGCGCCCACTGGGAGGACATACAGCCATTATTTCCCCACAGTATTTGTTTAATTGTTTGTGCACTCTGAGGGCATTGAACCAAGGCAGTCTCTCACACTGCACAGCACTTCATCAGCCTGCAGCCAATGAAATGTAACGCTGAAAAAAGTCCCCCAAAAAGGACAAAAATTAGTTGGGATTTAAACGTTTTAAATGGAAGAGGACTGTATTAGAGTATGTTATTATTTCTCACGTTTTTTTGGTTTTTGCTTTGTTCATATATATTACAGCCTTACCCCTAGTAAACCTTTTTTTATATTAACATATTGAATCATTATAAAAGATATGTAAATTCCATGTTTGCCTGTTTCTTTTTTTTTTTTTAGCTTCTGGCAACTTTTGTAATTTGTTGAATTGACAAAATGATTAGTCAGACTTGTAGATGAGTCTGAAAGAAGGACCACGAACAGTATTTGAGTTGCTAACAAAGACAGAATGAATAAATGAATGCAACAGCAGACATGAACCAAAATGTACCTGAATATTTTTAAATAACAATTAGAGTTGAAACAATTAATTGATTATCAATTAGTTGAATTACTGACTGAAAATTAACCTGCACCTATTTTGATAATCACTTACTCGTTTAAGGAAATCTTGAAGCAACAATGGCAAAAATTCACTGGTTTCAGCGTCTCAAATTTGAATATTTTCTGTGTTTTTTAGTCTTTTATGATTTGGTGTATCATTAACATAGCAAAAGGAAGTTGACAAGTTCTCAGAGCTCATAGTGATATTTGCTGTCATTATATAGACCTGATAATATATTTATCATATATTATTTCGTATTTGTCAGCTTTTTTTTAGTTATAAAAAGATTAATGCAGCAAGTCTCAGTCTGAGATGAAATCTTGTGAAAATGTAGCGCACTGATATTCTGAAATCAATATGAATTCTATTAATGCATACACACATACCTGTTGACATTTTTCTTTTACGCATTAGATAAAATATCACACATCTTTTTATCTTTTAATTCAACATTTGACAAGAACCAATAAACACTGGATACTAAGGTCTGTCCTTTTTCGGCTCATTCTTTAATTGTTTTGAACAGACTCACTGGTGAGCGGCAATGTTTATTTTTACATGCTATCAAAAGCAGCCTCAAACATCATTAAGCTTTGTTTTGTCACTCTTCCTGCTGGTTGGCATTGATTGCCTCTATGAATAGCTCCACTTTGCTAGATGACAGACACGGAGCAGAACACCACGACACAAATAACAGGATATCTGGTCGGCTCAAAGACACCAGTACTGTATTGATGCAACAGAGAAATGCTATGAGATTCTCTCTTAAGAGTATATGTGTGACAGAGAGCTGCATAGTGAGAAAGAGTGAGTAATGATGCTGTGAAATTATTGTTATTCGAAATGAGGTGAGGCAGTTGAGAGGAAAATGTGGATCTAGTCGGTTGCCATAGTGATTAGTGAACTGTAGGTGCTGCAGGGGACACTATGTATATTTTTAAGTGTGTGTTTGTGCAGCAGTGCACATGTGTGTGTTTGTATGGGAGCAAATAATAGCCATCGTATTTTGAACCACTAATGCAGAGACCAAAAACAGAGTTAAGAGAGAGTGAATATCGGACTTACATTCATCAGGTGGACACGAACATGAATCCAAATGAATGATAATGGTCCCTTACTGCCGGATGTGTAAATAAGCAACTTGCTAGCAAGTTCATTATATCAACTTAGAAGATGATAAGTCAGTGTTGCGTTCACAACTTGTTTCTGCTGCCCCAAGTGACAAAAAACAAAACAGAAAACATACAATAAAATCAGTTACTGTAGGCTTAAAATATTTAGGTAACACTTAATTTTAACACCCCCATTTAGCATTTATAAGCAGCATATAAATATTTAATACATGGTTTATAACACACTATAAGGTAGTTGTAAGCAGCTACAGTGTAAGTGTTAAGTGTTAATGTATCGGTCAACAACTATAACTCCTTCTGTGTGCACCCATAAGTGGATGCTGCTGTATAAACAGATAATGAATGACTATATAGTAAAACACAGTTCAAATAATATAAAATATGTCTTCATAGGAGAAGTTCTAATTGTTGACAAATACTTACATTAATAAACACTTGAATGTCCTCATATCTGATTACAACTACATTATGTGTGTGTGTTATAAATAGTAAACATTTCATTTTAAATCAAATTAAATGTTTATATACTGCTTATAAATGCTGAACAGGGAGGATTATCAGTGTTTTTATGGTTCACAAATTCAGATAGAAAAGACTTTCGATACTGAAAAAGTATTTCAAGTTGTTAAAAATATATTTTCAGATCTTAGAAATCAAGTCTAAAAATGGATCAGTTTAATTCAGACAGTTTCAGACAAAAATTCGAACTTGAACATCCGGGCACTAAGGATACTTCTTCCTCTTGTGTTTTAGGCAGATTAGATGCTTGTATCTTGTGACTGACCAAAATGTAACCTGATAGGACAGAGGACTGATTGATTTGTAGCCTGGATGAACAAGTTAGAATTTTTCATCCTGAATTGTCTGAATTTCACCAGTCTAATTTGAGCAAAAGTTAAAAAAAATTATTTTATATGAGCTTTAGACCCGAAAATGAGCAATTGAATGAATTTGAGCAACGTGAATAAAGTATTTTGCTTATTAGACTCTTTAAGTTTCTATCAGAAGTTATAAAACATCTCTTTGAGACAGCACCATTTGAAATGACCTTACCTATTTTTTTAAAGAGGGTACTTCAAACCACATTAATTCAGACAAATGATTATTGAAGTGAAAACTTCAATGCTTTCAAAGTAGTAGTAGTGGTATTTCAAATTTCAGAGTTAATTAATTTTACATGATTGTGGCCTTCCTTTGCTTCCATAGGCTGTGTGCGCTGACGTGTGTGTGTGACTCAGATGTAATAGAGTCGTTCCCTCTGGTCAGATCTTACCGCTGAGCTGAGTTGTGTGTTTCGCATATGGTGCCTCAGCTGGAGCCCTCTGCTTCTGCTGGCCTCTTTCTTTCCACCTGACCCAGCTGACTGATGTACAGTGTGAATTAGTGTGTGGGTCATGGCTAATTATGTAAAATCTATAAAAATGTCATTCATTCAAATTCATTCAAACACAACTCATGTAGCCTGATTGTAAACCAGGGGTCAGCAGTTAGGTTCAACCATGAGCCGGGTTTTTTAGCATTCTTATTGTTGGGCCTGTCACAGCTGGTGAGTGTGAGGCAGCAAGGAATAGGACCCAAATGCAGACAGGCAAGGCGGACAGGCTACTTCCAGTGATTTATTGACAATAGAAGGCTTACAGGCAGGTATAGGTAGGCAGGAAGGTGCAAGCAGGCAGGAAATGAATGGAACTGGGCTGGTATGTGAACTGAGTGGCTGATGAGTGAATGAGATGCAGGTGAGGAGGTGGAAGGCCAGGCAACTGCAGAGCAGATGAGGGAAGTGGGAACAGGTGTGTGGATGGGTGGGGCAGTCAGGTGATGGGGAAAGGAGGGAAAGTCCGAGGGCATCTGGTGGATGGATGGAAAATGGCATTAAAGGAGGAATTAGGAATTTGGCTGGAGAGGAGGGACAGAGAGACAGACTGACAGGGCCAATGTTTTACAGGTGTGTATCAGACCTTTACGCTTTCAAAATGTTTTGTTTATTTATTTGCTTTTAATTCATTTAAGAATCAAAGTGATTTTCAAGGCAGTTTGTTTTAGCATTGTAACTGTGGTCCCATTTCCCATTGGTAAGTTTGGGCCAACATAGTTACAGTTTATGATAACACTCCCTTGATAAATGAATGACTCATATACACAAACATTTGTTTTGTGTTACACTACTAGAATAGAGATTTAATTGATTATCATCAGTGATAATTTTATGTCACTTTTGGTGAGAAAAGAGTTTTACAAGCTGTTCCTGGATCTGCCGAATCACTTCAAGATCTACTTTCTGCTGTGGGGAGCCTTGTTTGATAATTACTAAAAATGCTGGATGGTCACATAAAAAAGAACCCAACGAATTGTGATCCAGCTGGAACAGATTGTTTCAAACACCTAATTCTCTGAACTTTTTGCCTTCGAGCTTTCTTTACTGGTGACTGAAAGCTCCAACATCCAGCAGTTACTTCCTAGCTAAAATCTGACTGAAAGACTAACTTATGAAAAGAGTGTAGTGAAAATTGTTTGCTGAGCTAATAATCTTATAAAGAGTGCTTATATAAGGAGTTTTGTACTTGTTTGAACAGTGACACTGTTCAAACAAAGCTTAAAAAAATGAACAAAATAGTATGTGCTTCTGAACTGTGAATTGTAGTAACAGTTAAACTTCTTTCCAGTTTAAACAGCCTTATTTCTTCTCTGTCTCTCGAACTAAATCATCTTGGGTCAGCCCCACTGAAACAGTAAGTCATAATTACTGCTTCAACTCGCACGGAGTTCTTTCTACTTTCTTTTTTTCTACCACACCTACAAATCATCTGCTCTCCTTCTATTCTGCCTCTCTTTGTTAAATTCATTACTGTACCTCCCTCTCCCCTCTTCTCCCTGCTCTGTTTATAGCAACATCGTCTTTAATCTGGGCCCCTGCATCTCATGCAGGGCCAAACACAGATGAAGAGTCAAATATTGCATGACAGTAAACAACTAACCGCGCTCAAATCTTGTTGTTCTTCCGGACAAAGGAGCTAAAAGTGTTTCGGCCACCCTTCTCACATTTGCAGATCAATGGCGGTCATTGAGTGGGACTCAAGCCCCCTTTTTGTTAACCACCTCTGACCCAGAATGAAAAAGCAAAACACCAAAACAAGAGCTGGGAGGAGCGGGTGATGGATGAGGGCAAAATGGTATGTATAGCGGGTACAAATAGCAAAGTGTGCCTCAGGCCAGTTTGGTACAAGCCCTCTCCCTGTGTGAATGCTCACTGGAGAGAGCACGTAACTTTGTTGCGTCTGGAGATTGAGCGATGGACGGAGGGATTTGAGAGTGAAGACAGAAAAATAGACAAAAATAGTAAAATGCAAAAAGAGTAAGTACATGAAATGGACATTATAGGATGGAAAAACAGAGCATGGGAAATAAATTATGTAAAAAGAAAAAGGGGGCACGATAAAGTCAGAGGTTCTTCAATAAAAAAGAAAACAAGTACATACATGTTATTTTCTTTACTTAGATTTATATCCATCCATCCATCCATCCATTTTCTACCGCTTGGTCCCCGTTAGGGGGTCGCGGGTGACTGGAGCCTATCCCAGTGACTTCGGGCCTTAGGCAGGGCACACCCTGGACAGTGGCCAACTCGTCGCAGGGCGAACACAGACACAGACAAGGACAGACAACCATTCACTCACACATTCATTCAATACGGGCAATTTAGAGTTATCAATTAACCTACACATGCATGTCTTTGGACGGTGGGAGGAAGCCGGAGAACCCGGAGAGAACCCACGGTAACACGGGGAGGACATGCAGACTCCTAGATTTATATCATCTAGCAAATAATAAATTAAATTGGTTATCATGCTTTCCATAATAATACATAACACACATACACATACAGTAAACTGTTGCATTATAATGCACTAAGATAATAAGCACCTATAATACTTTAAAAAAAGTTCATAAATCTCTACTGCTTGTAAAACTTAACTGCTGTGAGCGCACGGTAACTGAAGGCGACTCAGATGAGCTTATTAACATTTTGATCAACTCAGAGCTTCTCACGTCTGGAAATGATGCCCCTGAATATTTGACTTGGCAGTAAAGCAGGTTGGGTGTATGTGTCCGAGACTATACTGTGCTGGTAATCTGCTGTGCTATGTTGTGTATGTATAAAAGGTGATCCAATAACTCTTCCCTGTGTGCACGTGTGTGTACGTGTTGGGTTTGTGTTTGCACCGTCAAACTCATTTACCCATCTGCTTTACTCGGTATCCAAACAAATGAGCACACGAGGCTCTGTCTCAGTCTCTTCATCCGGCTCACTGTCGTTCCTGCCAGCCCCCCTATTCTCTCACCTGTCTGTGTTTGTATGCACTTACCTTCACTCTGTGTGCACATTTGTCACCACGCCTCATTATAAAAATGTGACACAGGATAACTGAGATGGCATAGTCTTCATGTGTAAGAGCTCTTTCAGTGATTTTGGAAAGGGAAGTGGATCTTTTCAAAGGCAAGATAATTAAAACTTGCACATAACTGCAACGTCCCTGGTTTGATTTCTTTGTTGCATTTCACCCCCTCCTCCCTCCCCCATTCTCTCTCCCTGCATTTCCATTCTGAATCTCTACTATCATTATCAAATAAGGGCAAATTGCCAAAAAAGTACCATATTTTCCATCCAACATAGACAGATTTCTTTGGTCTTGACAATGAGGAAAGGAGTTTATATTTAACAACTGAGGAATTTGAGAAGACAACTGGACAACAGTTAGACTATGACGGGACTGCTTGCTATTTTCACGGTTTCTTAGTTATTATTTCTTCTGTCACTTGATTGTCAATGGTTCTGATTCCAGTAACAAAAAAAATCTAACTTAAAATGATCTTAAAAGAAGTGACTGGATCAGAAGAAAACAATTAGAACCCTTAAAGAGCAACTAAACAATTTTCTCTTGGAAAAAGGATATAGTGTAACTCAAAAGCATGACTCAGACAAGGCAGGTAGGTTAAAAGCAGTCTTTACTGTGTCAAAAAGACAGGCAGAGGTTGGCAACAGGTAATCAAAACCGCCAAAGTCCATAACCAAGGCGTAAGGTATTAGACAAAAGTCCAAAAAGGCAGGCAGGGTTAAAAAAAACATGGCGGCAAGAAACATGCACAAAGGCTCCAACTCCATGACTGGAAGGTTCAATAAACAATCTGGCAAGAGTAGGTAAGTTGACAACTTCTGAAATGTATCTCTTGACACTGACAGGCTGAAACTATTTTATTGTTGATTTTACATCCAAATGAGCTTGGTCTGAATGCTCCAGCTGTGAATATGGAAACATCCCCCATACCTCAGTTATGCTGGGTGCAGACTACACAATATTTCTGCCTGTTACGAGGGTCACTGTGTAAGGTTAGGTGATTATAAAGTCATAAATTCTTGCCGTGACTTGGATGAGAGACATTACAGACTAGATGTTGGTCCCCGACCAATCATAACTTGCTGTCTTTCACAACCTGCGTGATGTCATCGGGAAGGAGGAGCTAGAGACCGACTTCCAGGAACAAGAAGGTAAACAAACAACGGCGTCCGAAGCGATGTGTATGATGTTGGCTGTCTTGTGCTCGGAAAAGCCTAACAAAAAGAAAGAAAATAACACCGGTGACCTTTCCTCTCACAGCTCCACCTCGCAGCACCAACAGCATCCTTCCTCTTTCGCTTCGCCATGTTTACAGTTGAAGAGCACTCTCTGCTCCTATTGGTCATCGCACAGAACAAGGAATTTGTCATACTCGGGGAGAGAAGGCTGATATTGTGTGGCCTGAACCCGGAATTAAATCACCACTTTGTCGTCATCAAGTCGCGGAGTTGTTCCACGTTTCCCCGGTCTGTGGAGGCAGCTCCATGATTTGTCTATGTGACATCACCACTACAGAGAGTCTCTGCTGTTCAGCGTCACTGTTTCAAATCCAAACATTGAAGATGAGCAGTACTGTATGGCATTATATATGTGAATTCTAATGCAGGCTCCTCAGTCCTACAATTTCGCTGGAAGTCGTCTGATTATATGCATGTGATGTGCATGTACATCAAGGTTCAGCCTCCTCCTCTGTATGCTGTCATACAGCCTCTCAGTCTACCTCTGTCCCTTTCTTACTCCCCCCTCTGCTCTCTCTCCCCCTCTGTCTCTCATCCTTCCCCTCCCTGGTGAGCAGCATGGTTTGCAGGCGTGTGTGTGATCTGAATTTCAACATCAGTGTCTGTCTACCAACCAGACTCCTGGGATGTTGCTGCCCAGAATTCTTGTTTTCCCTCCCCTCGACTCCCACCCTGTTGATTATTTCCTCCCTCTTCGTCTCTAAGCTGGCAGTGTAATCACATCGCTGAATCAAAATTACATTCGGTCAATCACCTCAATAATTTTTATGAGCTACAGCTGTCAAATAAAAGCCTGATTTAGCTCTCATACAGGGTGCTAATTTTATGAACAGGGAAGCACGACATATACACTCATCTTTAAGAGTATCTAATGTGCTGTGTGGCACACGGGGTACATATCAGACTCATCAGTGGAATTTCACTGCAGAACTACAGAGTCCTCCTACTGCTGTCATGGGAACAAAAGCTCTGAATTGCTGAGAGATTCTGGGCTTATGAAACCGTGAAGACTAGTCGTTCATTTTGCTCTGCTCTTAAATGGGTTTAGTGATCACTGTTCCTTTCAGTTCAAGAGGTATTTAAAAGAAAGGTGCTGCTCAGACGTGTGTCATTTATGTGGTTTCTGTTGGCAGTGCAATGATTGCAATTATTGCTGCTGGGAAGAACAGGACACTGTTTAAAACTTGAAAAGGGGTTTAAGCTCATTTCAGTCCCTGTGGTACAGATAACAGCATATTAGTTGAAATAAGTTTAATCCTCCATATTTGGAAATGCTATGTTTACTGTAGCAACTGGTAAAGATAGACTTTCACACATGGAAATCACGGAAACTATTCATGTTATATTAGAAGGATTCACAATCAATATCATTGCTAGCAGGTATCTCAGCAACTTCCTAGCAGATTCCAATGACATCTGGAGAGCATTTCATCTAATTTTACACAAACTACTGCACTTCCCCTTTTTTAAACAATGATTTTTGTGGTATTTCATCTTTATTTGACAATCCACAGTTTAGAGAGAGAAAGGAAATATGTGGAGATGGAGAGTTGTATGACATACAACAAAGGACCCCGGCCAGAATCAAACGGTTACATCGTATGCACCTTAACCACTAGGCTGCCAAGACGCCATCACTACGCAATTACTTGAATGAAAAAAAAAATCTGACATGTGTATCCTTTGGTTGTCTATCACTATGTGTAGCTTGATGCTAAGAGTGATTATTTATAGCTGCATCTATGTCTTTTTCTTTTGTTTGTTGATGTTCTGTTCTTGATGTCTGTCTTCAAATCATTGTCTTGTTTTTAATTCATGCTGTGTGGTGAAGCCAAAGATAATTATGCGTATTGGTGACAACTGAGACCTTAACTAATGGAAATAGTCACTGTAAAACTGTTGTGTGAGTGCTTTTCAAGAATTTTCTAACAAATCAGACCATATTTCAGCTATTAATATTCTTTTTTTGCTTTCCCCTCATTCATTTCTCTTCCTGATGTCTTCATTTCTCTAACATTTTAAAAAGAAAATCATCTTCTTCACCATCACATTTAACACTAGCAGTCAGCCTTAATTGCAACTCTACCTTGTTTTCATATTTGTTCTGTAGATAGATTTGTCCCTATCATCATGAGTTATGTTAACATTTATGCTGAGAGTCTTACCTACGCTTGAGGTTTTCTGGTCTGATGATGATTTTAGTCTTAAATGTTTTATTGTGTAATGTTGCAGGGAACAGGCATTGCACAGTATTTATGAGGTAAATATGTAGCTCCCGATGTGAGCATTTCGAGAAAATGTGAGAAAAACATCTTCCCCTGTTCTCATTGAGATGCATCTCAGTGGAGCTCCTGTTTCTGCTGCTGTTACAGTTGCCCCTGCAGCTTGAACACGCCGCACAGAGACACATACAGTAGAAGCGGCAGCAGTCGACCGCACTGCAGCCGGAGGCTGAACAGACACATCATCATCTGGAATGGGATCATGGAGCATCAGTTACACATCTTCACTGGGGTGTGAAATGAAAGAGGGATGATTTTACTCTGCATAACACCTTCCAAACGCTGGTCCTTCTATTCAAGGGGGATGAGTGTGTAAGAGGTGTGTGTATGCGTGTGTGTGTGTGTGTGTGTGTGTGTGTGTCTGTGCATGTGAGGCGTTTAGTGATTGATTTGAGTTTTAAATGTATATTTTTGGACTGAACATGCCTGTGGCATTATATTTTATCAATGAAGCACTGAATTTGTCTACTTTTTATTTAAAAAATATCACCTGAATTACATATTGTATATATTAAATATTAAATTTCCAATATTTGGGTTTAGGAGCTCCATTTTAATATCAAGCCAAAATACAAGTAATCTTATATATCACAAAATTAAGATTAAATGTACAGTTCCCCCCCTAAAATCAAAAATACATATTATTCCTCTCACCTGTAGTGCTATTTATGACTCTAGATTGTTTTGGTGGGAGCTGCTGAGTTTTGGAGATATCGGCCGTAGAGATCTGCATTTTTTGAATATAATGGGACTATATGGCACTCGGCTTGTGGCGCTCAAAGCGCTAAAAAAATACATTTGAAAGACTCAACAGCAATGTCTCTTTCCAGAAATCACGACCTGGTTACTCAAGAATAATCCACAGACCTTGTTGTGAGCAGTTTCATGTAGGAACTATTTTCTTTCTACCGAACTACACCCACCAACCGTATCACGGTGCAGAAGGAAAGGTGCAATGATAACAAATAGCAACAACAATATTCTAACTAATAGTTTGACACTGCTAGCTCACCCAGCACCACTGAGCTAGCTAACGTTACAGATCAGTCAAGGAGGATGCCATTAATGTTTAATTCCTGCTCTGTCAGCAGCACGAGCCTCTCGTCTGTGAGTAGATGCATTCTTCTGCGCGTAAGTGTCTGTGTCTGTCTGCTGTTTGCTGCTGAGCAGGTAGTATACAGTGGGTTTTTGGAACTTTTTCTCTGAAAAGAGCTTGTCACTTTCGTGGGTTGGACAGCTACACAATGAGCTGAAACTCAATGTAAAGCCAAGGAGAGCTGCACATTCGGGTGATAATTATTATAAAAATACAGATTATTGCCACTTTTAGGGACATAATTCAGTGTAATGTCGTCAGCATATAGACTGACTTCATGTGCTGTGTTCTGGATGAAAGTCTCTTCAGTCTAGTATAATAATAATATATAATATATATAATAATAATCACTTTAAATTCTGAAGCCATTTAGAAAATAACATTTCATGAAAGGTATTTACAGGTTATTCAATTATCCTATATTCTACCAACCAAAAATGTAATTTCCACTCTTTAAAATTGTATTTTTTTTCCAAACAAGAATTGCTTGTAATGTTTTATTTTATTACATTCTTATTCTTTTTTTGTGATCTGTAGTTAGAACTGTAAATACGGCATCATCTCAGTTTCAGTTGTCTATCAGTGAAACAAAATAAAATTTTCAGGGTTAATGCATCAATACAGAAATTTTGCCCAAATTTCAAATAATTTGTTGGGCTTATGGAAGGCAACCATTTACTATAAATGCATGTAAATAACTAGCATTCACATAGTATTTTCTTTCTTATTTCTTTTTAATTGTTGAATAATCCCTTTATTGGGTCCCCTCACTTCTGAAACCAAATCCTATATATATATATATATATATATATATATCCTTGCCAATAACAATCATCATTGGTTTCTTTGAACCACAAAGGCAATCTTTCCCCAACCTTAAAGTTGGGGTATGCGATTCTGCAAACATCACAACAACAGCACATCTTGGAAAACTAGAAAGCAAGCTGAATGTCCGTGGGCAAGTCATTTAACGTTACCTGACACACAAATCATGGCTGGAATAGTGTAGTGCGGCTGGTCCGAGCCACTTTGTTTGTTTCCCATTTACAGAGCCAGGGCTGTGTACAAACACCCGTACACACTGAATATTGGACCGTGAGGAGATATTCGCTGAATTTGACAAAAAGACGTGTATTGGATTAGAACTGCTCTGTCTTGGGTTGAAAGTTTAGACTCTTTTTAATGCTGTCTTGCTTTGGCTCCTCTCCTAATCATTATACTCACCTCAGTGCTTAAATCTTCCATGTCTTTCCATCATCATTACCTCTTATGTGTTTTCCCTCAGCTGTTTGCACAAGAGGGGATTTGATTTTTCTCAGATCATGTGATCAGAATCAGAATCAGAAATGCTTTATTGATCCCCGAGGGGAAACTCTTTCGTTACAGTTGCTCACTATCACGTCAGTGCACACTTGAGAATAGAAGGAATAGAAGTACTGAGCAAATCAAAATATAATACACTATAATACAGGTAAGATAAATTAAGTACAAAGTGGATATAAAGTATCAAAGCTAAAATAAGTGTAAGTACCAAAGTGGATTTAGAGGTTGATAAGTATGTACAGTATAATACAATGTAATAATATAAGTAATAAGTAATAGTGCATGTACTGTCAAGCAAAGTGTAGCTTATTAAGATGATTATGAGATGGTGGATATTGCACAGCAGTAATAGAAGTATGAATAAATATCAATAAATAGAGAATTTTAAACTGAAAACAGAGCATATGGCACAGGAGTATTAAACAGAGAATATTGCACAATTATTTCAAGTATTGCAGTGACGTTAATGATCCAATGTCCAGTTTAGTGACTTAGGGTGATACAGACTGACACTTAGAGGGAGGAGTTAAAGAGTTTGATGGCCACAGGCAGGAATGACTTCCTGTGGCCAGCATCCTCCTCTCTGACACCACCGCCAGAGAGTCCAGCTCCACCCCCACAATGCCACTGGCCTTAAAGATCAGTTTGTTGAGTCTGTTAGCGTCCGCTACCCTCAACCTGCTGCCCCAGCATGCAGCAGCATACAGGATAGCACTGGCCACCACATAAAACATAAAACATCCTCAGCATTGTCCGGCAGATGTTGAAGGACCTCAGCCTCCTCAGAAAATAGAGGCGGCTCTGGCCCTTCCTGTACAGAGCCTGAGTGTTCTTAACCCAGTCCAGTTTATTGTCCATATGTACTCCCAGGTACTTATAATCCTCTACAATGTCCACACTGACCCCCCTGGATGGAAACCGGGGTCACTATTTCCTAGGCCCTTAGTAGATCTACAACCAGCTCCTTAGACTTTGTAGCACTGAGCTGCAGATGGTTCTGCTCACACCATGAGACAAAGTTACCCACCACAGCCCTGTACTCAGTCTCATCACCACCGCTGATACATCCCACCACAGCAGAGTCATCACAAAACCTCTGAAGGTGGCAGGACTCCGTGTGGTGGCTGAAGTCTGTGGTGGAGATGGGCCTCTTCAAACACTGATTTCAAGCCCACAAGGAATTCTTGTTAACTAATATTGCCACTTGTGCGTTTTTTTATGATGATTTGAGTTCCTCTCCCCTCTGTTGTTGGGAAGTGTGTTTTTAAATGTCTCTCACCACTCTCTTTGCCCCCTTATTCTGTTTCAACAAAATGCCTCAGTGCATCTTCTCAATTTAATTTCCGCTTGTGCCTGTCATCTCAGCTTTCTTTCACTTCTCTATATCCTCACCTTAGTCAGTTTACGTTGGAGTTTCATGTCTGCACTCCATATTCTGAGCCTCGGGCTTTGATCTTTGTCTGTCACTGCCGACAGACAGCGTGGACTTTTTATTAGTAATTTAATTAGTCAAACAATCTAACAGAAAATTACACCAGCCGAGAGGTGCCTGGTTGAGTGGAGATAGCTCAGTTCCACAGAGGAATCCGTCAAACATAAACTGATTCAACCACCTGGCTAGACGAAACAGCGGTCTCCTTTCATACAACAATGAAAATTAGACTCATTGTAATTATGAATCATCCAATTATCTAATCAATATTAGTCCATGCTACATGTTCTCTCATCTACAAATTATAGGCCTTTGTTTCAATGTATGCTCACGCACATTATCGTCATTATAAATATTACTGTGTTCACTATCAGTGGTTTCAGAGAGCATATTAGTGATGTTTTGGAGGACTTCTACACGTTACAATTATAATTATAATTACATTACATACTATGGTGCATGCCGTAGACCTCATTTTGAGGATGTGGAACATGATGAGCCATGATCCTCTTCAGACCTGTTGTTTATTGAAATGCCAGTGAGTTAACATGCATCACCTGACATTTCCACCAGCCAGTTCAACAGTCAGAGCGTGCGGGGAGGAGGCGACAGTGGTGTCGTCTTTCACATGAAGTGGCTTGGGTGACACCATAAGAAAAGATTGTGGATTTACAGCCTCGGTGACCAGAGCTGAGAGAGTTCATCCTCCACCTGTGTCCGGGCACGACTCTCAAGAACGTCAACCGTTTCATGCTTATGTACAGTTTCCACATATACATCATTCAGTGTCTTGTTGAATCAGTTTATCCTGTTACACCTTTTGCAGGTTTAATCCCATTGATAGTTATCCATAACGATAATAAAAAACAAGTCTCTTCTAACTGAGTTACAGGGCAAAATGATTAAATAAACCTCGGATTGAAAATAGATTGAAAGTATTCTGCACAGTCCATTATCCCAATGACGTTACAGCAAAGGAAACGTCAATAGAAGACAGTACAGGCAGCAACCATGCAGTCTGAGATAGAGTGAAAGCCCCATAATGTGCTTCCTTTGATTTTAAGGAAACACTGCAGCAGTGCCGGGAAGTTTGAGTGTTATGTTGCCTGGGTTTAATACAGGGTTGGACCTCTAAATATATTGAACCTTGGAGTTTTTCCAGTCTTCTCGTATCAGGTGTTGTACACCATTTACATCACAAGAACAGGATGAGCTTGTGTCAAGTGGAAGTAAAGCAATTTATGCGTCATTATCCTTCCAAAATATTAAATTGTAGGCTACATAAAGCTTTGAAATCATGACATGTTTTACTCGCTTTGACAATTGTGTTGATTCTACTTTTTAAACAAAAATCTATGAATATGTATATATGTTGTATCATGACAGTAGAGGGACTAATAAATAAATGGAGATGATAAAAATATTTAAATTAATATGCAAAACAATTATTAAAGGTTCTGTAAATGAGATTCTAATCATTAATATAGCAGCAAACTATTGCTGAAACTATTTGCTATGTAAAGACACAGTGGAGTAATGGCTCCCTGAGCAGAGGACACTGCTCCCAATCTGAGCCTGTCAGTGGCAAAAATAAGCACTTTTGGTGGATGCACTTTAATGGGCGCATTTGTCCCCAAGCCCAATTAAGGGTTTATTTCGATCAAACCAGAGTTGGTGATTGTTGGAACAGTGGAAAGACTAACAAAGACGGTATGGGTGAGTTTTATTTTGCTTCTGTCCAGTTTGAATGAAGTGTGTTTTACGATGACCTGCGAGGTAAAATGATTGTTTTTCTCAATGGAGTCTGGTGTGCCATAATGTCTGTTTGTCTTGGTATGAGATGCTGGTGCTCTAGTGTGACATTTAGTGGCAGTGAATGTCGCATACAGCTCCTTTAAAAGTGCACTGTGGAGTTATATTGTAAGCAAACAAAAGTTAAGTTTACATTCATTGTTTCTCACCAAAACGCATTGTGTGCATCCCTGAGGTCTAACCAATGTGTTGAATGAACTTCCTTCCTCATAAAACACAGCTAGCAGTCTTCTTCTTCACTGCCTTTGCTGGTGCATTAGTGTGTTTCCTTTGCACATTACCGCCACCAATTATTGATCAGTGTAATAGCTTGAAACCGGAGGTAGGACTGTGCACTTGCGTCCTCGTGCACATGCACAAAACAAGCAAAACAGGGACCAGCCACGGTAAGTAAAATCTGTCACTGAGTCCTCACCTGCGCTGCTTAAACCAAGCTAACATATGTCACACAGTGCTCGAGTTTGTAACGCTGTTTAAGTTTGTTGTGCTTCCATATTCTTCCCACTTTCCATTTTTTTTAAGTGTCCAGTGCGAGGTTGTGACTATTTCCTGGAAGTAGTACGTATCAGTGCAGAACCAGAAACATACCACACTGCAGCAGAGTCCAGATCCTTGTTGCCAATACTGAGGGCTGAAGACTGCATTAATCTAACTGTGAAGACAGTAAAGACAGCTGTGCCTATATTGATGTGAAAGAAGAAGGGGACATCAATCGAAGGTAGTGGACTGAACGGGCCATTAATCTGAGTGGGCCAAAGGCATAACTCACTTTAGCCTTTGGCCAACGGTTCCCATGGCAACCATAACTGGAATAAATAGGGATTCCCTACAATACAACAGTACAAACACAGCACTCCTGAACCTGAACATAGCCACACACAGTTCTGGAAACTACTGAAATTCAGGTGTGCCATTGGTATGCAGTGTGTTTGGTGTTAGGTGTGCTCACGTTAGCCCATTATAGTGGGAAATGAGACACAACCCTCACCCGTCATTACTGTAATTGGTTAAATTGCAGCTACGTGTATCTCTGCCCACCTGCTGCCAATTTAGAAATGAAGAACATCCGGTGGAGAATAAAAAAAAACTGTTGTAGTGAAATAAAGATAGCAGGTGAGTTTTCTCCTGGGAGAAGAAGATAAGCAGTTATATTTATTTTTTTATGTTCCTCCTACACTGACAGACTCAGACACACTCTGACAGATTGTGCTGTGTCTGTTTACTGCTGACCATTTTTTAAACCGTACCAGAAGTGTTGCGATTGATGTCTTACGCTACAGGCACCCTTTGGTTTGGTTTGGTGCAAATTTACGTCCATTTTCAAAAGTGGTCCATTCAAGCATTCTGTGACTCTCGAGAACCGCTAAAAAGCATCGCCTTGATGAGATACATTGCCAAACTGTCCTCAGCCAGAACATCAGCATTGGTTGGTAAAACAACCTATATTTACTTTTTCCTTACAAGCAACTTCTTAGTCTCTACTGTGACATTGTTATGCTGTCATGAAACATCTGGGAGAAGAGAGGAGATCAGGGTGAATTATGGGTCCGCTTTTACATGGGAGACTGTAGTTCATGTCCTGCATCGTCCCAACAATCAATATTAGGTTTGACGCACCCACAGGATTGGGCTCTCACAGGGCGCAACAACCTCCCACAAGGCTTGTGGTGACAGTAGCTGTAGGCTTCATCCGGCTATGACCAATGCAGGCAGTGAAGGGTTTTATTTCATGGTTAAAACGCTGGATGGCAAAGTTCCAAATTATTACACAGTCCAAAACAAAAAATTAAACAATTCCCCCTTTTGGGATTGTCTTGGCATGGCACAACTCAACATCTTCACCTTTGTTCTCATGGCCTCTCCCAGGTGTGTTGCATGAGTGGCTAATTATGCCAGCTCTGTCAGCACGGCTTTAACTGTTAAATAAAAGTAGTAGTAGTAGTAGTTTGAACATAACCTACATAGCCAAAGCTTGCTTTGTGCTGTAGAGTTGACGTTATTCTCCGCTGCCTCAGTTGAGTAACAAGCTAAAGATGTGTTAATGTGTGACAAAATGGGAAGCAAATGTTTGCAGTGTCATTTCCACTGGACTGTTTGTGTAGTCTGCATTTACCCCAAAACAGCCAATGTACCAAGTTCACCAAGTGTGACAACTCTGATTTCAGAACTCACCAGGAGCTGCAGTTCTTTCTGCCATTTTCTTCCAGTCTTTCTTCTTTTTCCTTTCGTCTCTGTACGTTTACAAAGTAGATTCCTAAAGTTCCCGTATCAGCAGACCTGCTGAATTCAATTTTGTATTTGGACAGATCATTACAGATCAAATGTTAACATTTTTCCAAAGCTCTAAATGGTAGCTTGAATTTCAAATAAAAAGTGTCAGCCTTATCAAGCATAGATACTCATCTTCCCATGGTGAAAATACAGCCTTACAAGTTTTGATAAGCATGAAGGTAGTCAGTCTTCCTGATTGAACTTACGCTAAGCTTCATTTCAGCCAGATGCCACAAGAGGTAAGAGGGATAATATGTTTTTTGCACATACATTGATAATGTAACTTTGACAATCAATATATCAACAATAAAGGTGCAAATTGTTCACTGTTACCAGTGGTGGAAAGTAACTAAGTACATTTACTCAAGTACAGCACTTAAATACAGTTGTGAGGTACTTGTACTTTACTTGAGTAATTCCGTTTTAGTTACTTTATACTTCTACGCCACTACATGATGATAACTTTATTACTTTACAGATTCAGATTATTAATACAAAATATTATCAACAAATAAAATATATTATTATAGGTTAAGCTACACAGCAGTATATAGAGTACTTAAAATTAGCTCCACTTTTACCAGCTGCAACATTAAAGTGATACGTACATTAATCTATCAATGAATATGATCCAGTAAAATAATCTACAACATTTTTAAATGGGCCATTCTGCATAATGAGTACTTTTACATTTGGGACTTTAAGTGTATTGTGATGCTAATACTTTTGTACTTACCTCTACATTTTTGAATGCAAGACTTTGACTTGTAGCAGAGTATTTCTACACTGTGGTATTACTACTTTTACTTAAGTAACTTAAGCACTGTCTGTTATGTCCTTTCTATCTGAAGTGCACTGAAATAAATGGAAACCAGCAGCTGCCTGAAAGGTATGAAATCATGCAGTTAAATCACCAGTTTAGTGCTTTATATATACACAGACACGTGCAGATTCACACACATACACACACTCCTCTACACTTCTCCCACTTGTAGGGCCTCTTCTCACCCATTGTGAAAAGAGAAGAAGAATCTGTAGTGTTCTCACCCCTCCTCTGCCCCGGATTGATTTTATGTAACGTTCCAAGAGGAGAGCAGGATAATGAGATCACAGCATGCATTTTTCATGGACAGGATGAAAGCGCTACAGACACGGCGCAAAATCTACATTTCAAATAAACTGCAGCCCACGTCCCTCCCAAAAGAACCTTTGCCTTGGAAAAAGAACTCATCCTTCAGTGTTCTGGCTCTAAAGTGAAGACAATAACCTTTACCAATGGCAGGACAAATGGTGAAAGAAACAGTATGAAGAAACCCAATTAGGTTGGAGATCCTTATTTTACAGGTCTTGATTTTAAAATTGCTTGATTTGGAACATGGGCTTCAGCTCAGGATGAAGAGATGGAGGGCCACAGCTAGCAAGACATTTGTAGATCTGGCAAAGATTTTTATTCACACTACACTGATTGTAAGGATCTAATCCACTCAGTCTAAAACATGCAACAACCTGGAAATAAGACCCTCGATCCTCAGAGGAAATACAAACAAGTTTCAATTATCAACATTTTCTTGCTCAGAAGCACTCAGATCTCTTACTTAAGTAAAGTAACACTACCACAGTGCAGAAATACTTAGTTACAAGTAAAAGTCATGGCAGTCAAATTTTTACTTAAGTAAAAGTACAAGTATTAGCACCAAATATACTTTTAAATGGCCCATTTCAGAATAATGTATGTTATTGGATTAAAATTATTGATGCAGTCATGTGTACATCACTTTAATGTTGCAGCTGGTAAAGGATGAAGCTAATTTAAATTACTTTACATACTGATAGGTATAGCTTTTGGGTTTCCCCTCAGTGATCAATAAAGTCTTATCTTAACCTATAATAATACCTCATCATTTATTTGTTGATTATATATTGTAATATTAATCTCAATCTGTGAAGTAACTAGTAACTAAAGTTGTCAAATAAATGTAGTGGAGTAGTATAAAGTAGCAGAAAATGAATAAATGAAGTGCCTCAAAATTGCACAGTACTTGAGTAAATGCTACTTAGTTACTTTCCACAACAGCAGGCTCTTTTTGTGAGGGCTTTTTTAATCGTTCAAACACAGGGGTCTAACCTGAGAGCTGCCATCTGCAGGCTGCCGAAAATAGACTTGCAGCCATTTCCTCTGGCTGTGTGACAGTGCAAGGGGAGACAGCCCAATAACAGTGATTATATTCTGATAAAGGCAGTAATTTCATTGTAGTAGGCAGGAGCTGGTATGTATGTAGAGCGCAGCCTCGAGCATTTCAACATGCAGATGTCTTGATGTAAAGGCACGTTTCAACACAGTGACACATGCTTGGCTCGATAACCCTCTCCATTGTTGTCCTGTGGGGTTCCTACACTTTTTGTTGAAGAGGAAATGGAATGTGAACTTCGGTCAAGTCATAAACTTTCTTGACCCAACAAACCACCCCCGACATTCTCCCTAAGAGGTTTTGCGGCGCTGTAATAACATCAGCCTACTTATGCCATTGCTTCTGAGAGACACCAATCATAACCCACACAGCCACAAAAGTTTCTTGTCATCAAAGCATAAACATAGGTCATTTTAAGCATTTGAACAAACGATGTAAAAAATATATGAAGAAAAGTCACATAACCTATGCACAAACACACTTTATATACTACTATATATACACTCATGTATTATATACATACATACATACAAAAATTCCTAGGTGGGAGGCTGAAGGCTTGTAGAAATAACTCTCTTAACAATACTGAGAGTCACAATGACAATGCTACCATGCTCATGTTCAGCAGGTATAATGTTTACAATGTTCACCACAATGCTAATATTTACTAATTGGCAGTAAACACAATGTACATCTGAGGCTGATGGGAATGTCATCAAATTAAAATTTTGAACAGATAATAGCGCTAGATGAAAATTCAGGGGATCACCAAAGGTATTACAATTCATCCTGAGGGGGACAAGAATGTCTGAACCAAATTTCATGGCAATCCATCCAGTGGTTGTTAAGATATTTTAGTCTGGAACAAAGTGGTGGACCAACCTACCAACAGGCCGACGTTGCTCTCCCTAAAGCCATGCTACTAGCATGGCTAAAAAACTTAAAGAAATCACATTAATTGAAAGTAATAAAGGTTAATAAATCATAAAATATCATTGGATTTCACCCTGTTTCGATATAAGTATACTGTAACTTATCAAACGTTGAGGGAGAATACATTCCACATCACTAAAAGTAATTGGCTTTGAAGAGACCGTGGTCTGAGCTTTAGGATTCCTCTGACATTTATTTACCACTGCAGCTCGATGGGCTGGAATAATCTCTGTAGCTTCTCATTTGCTTTGGTTATTTCTGTGGGTCTATTTCTACAGAGTTCAGGACATTCTGCTGCCAAATATCCTGATCGAGTGACAGTTGACGCATTTTTAATGGAATGCAACGCAATTGCATACTGACAGAAAAAAACCCCCTCACTTTTAATAGCTAGGGGTTTGTGACATTCGTAAAAAGTATTTTGTTTATAACCATCATCCTCTGAGAACTAGCAAATTACTCTGTCGTGGGAAGAGGGAGCAGGCAAGCCCACACAGACACACACACACACAGACACACACATAGACACACACACACACACACACACACACACACACACACTGCTGCAGTGCACTCGTCGTTTCTCACCCTGGCATGTCGAGCCTTCTGGAGATCAGCCTTAATGGAAATGCTGAATGTTTTATTTTTCAAGAGAGAGTTGTTCCTTGTGTTGTTTGGACTGCTAATGTTTAACTCTGCACTCTGCTTGTCTCTGAAGATGTCTGTCAAAGTCAGAAAAAAGACTTGTCTTTTTTCTGTCCATTTGTCGCTCTCTTTCTCCAGAAGCTTTCCCTGTTAGGTCGGATCATGTCGCAGCAGCATGTTGGGGGGATGTTCATGCTGTAGATGCAGCAGTTAATTCTGTATAGATGGTTTCTCCTGTCTGCTGGATGCCTGGGTCACAGAACTCTGAGTAACTAGCTGTCACAACAAATTTGTGCGCCAACACACACTACGCTGTCATGTTTGTGCTTGATGTGTCTCCTTCTCAGTAGCCCAACGAGGCAATCTTACAAGAAATAATTACGCACAAAGGCAAGGGCAAAACAGGCACAAACTGCAGCATGCTGATAATGTAATAGTGTAATCAGTGTTACCATATGACTGATAACAAGAAGTTTTGCCAGCAAGAAGTTTCTGCACAGCACCACCAGATGATTGATTTGTTATCATGAGAAAAAGGGAAATTAATTTGCAGTGTGGTCACAGAAAAAAGAAACATACGCATTTTTAGCCATGAAAGTCATAATTGCATCTGAAACTACACGTGACACAATATACACAGTTTTGTGTCTTTTATTCACTTTGTTATAGAGAGAAACAATGGGAAGTTTAGCACTGGAAATGGCATTGTTAGCTAGATCACAAATGCAAATTTGTTTAGCTTTATCATATGAATCTTCTCTGATAACATCTGCTAACTGTTCCCAGAATCCAAACTTAACGTGAAGAAGCAACATTTATTAACTATACACCACAGAGCGGTAACAAAAAACAACAACAATAACCAGAGGATACACTGTATGACTTGCCGCGACTCTGACTGCCTTTAAATCCGGGTTCAAAACTGTTATGGTTTCTTCTGCCTTTGAATAAACCTTAAGCATGCCCTCCACATGGTTTCTACTATTTGTGTTTCAATGGTTTATGCTGTATTTTCTGTTAATGTTTTCAATGCATTATGTAAAGCACTTTGAATTGCCTTTGCGTATGAAATGTGCAATATGAATAAACATGTCTTGCCAAATGGAAAGAGAGACCATCACTGTGTCATTGTTTACCCAAAGTAATCATAAAAAGTTTACATTCTTTCATTTACCAGATAGAGATTGATGATTAATGTGGGAAGATAGCTTTCACTGGAAATTCATTTGCTTGATCCCAACATATAAATTTGTCTGGTGAAAATCAGGATTTTGTCAAATTGCTTCATGTGGCCTTGAATATCAACAATCGTATTCCAGCATCTTTGGTGTTTGATGGGGCTGAGGTCAGGGCTCTGTGCAGGCCAGTCAAGTTCTTCCACACCAAACTGTTGCCTCTAAAATATAACTGTATGCTTTAGCATTAAGATTTCCCTTAGGAGCCTAGACCAAACCATAAAAAACAGCCCCAGACCAAAATGACACAAAAGTATGTGGACTGGGTACTATGTCCAAATACGTTTGGCCATATTTGTTTGTTCGTAGCCCCAACGGGTAGTTTCATTTCTGACGAGGTGCACGTATCTATCCTTTCCTGCAATCAAGATGGGTAAAAGAAAAAAGTGAAAGCTAAAATTTGGAGTTAGTTCCCGAATGTGTTGCTGGTTTCAATTGAATTTCAAGAGGCTACAATAGTTGCAAGAGTACACTTTCACAAATTAGCATTAATTATCACTCACTGACCTTTGAATCACTCAGTTTGCTTGTGTTATTTCCCCAGTGCCGTGTCACATTCACTTATTTATGTAATCCTACTTCTCAGCTTACTCTGTGTGCAGTCACCCTGGTCTTCTGTTTCCCTCTGGACTTCCCTTTGAATTGTTACTGTGCGCACTTGTCTAAAACCTGTTACCCACCAGACACTGGGGAAATAAAGCTGTCTGTAGCATGGGACCTTTCAGAAAGCCAAGAAAATAAACGTTGAACTGTGAAGATGTGGATGAGGCACTGGGTGAAAGGAGAGGAGGTTATGATCTGGGCAGTCAGGGAAAAGAGGAATCTATTTCTTTCATCTCCTTAATTGAAGAACTGCCAGTTTATGTATCCATGTGTGCCTGTGGGACCACTAGGAAGCATTCGGGACCTGTCTCTGACAGGTCCCGACATGTAGCGAGAGTCTCCATGGCAATGGCAGAGTGGGGAGGAAGAGCGCGGAGGTTTGTGCAGACCCATGTGGAGATCTCCATTGATCTGGACGAAACTGTAGCTGGAGAGGATGATTCACTGACTCACCAAAGACAACAACACCACAGAGGGGTGAGAGAATATCAGGATAGTTCAGAGCGCAGAGCTTTTTAAAGAGAGCCATGACTTGCTGAATCCACCCTTTAAATCATACATTTGTCAGTGAAGGCCTGCCTAAGTTATAGCCTGATAATCAGACTGAAGGGCCATTTTTATTAACACTTCATTAATCACTCTGACATTGCTCTCTTGTCAGCCATTTTCTGTGAGGTGTGGATTCGAATGCCTATAAGTCCTCTGACATAATATCTGTCGACATTCGGGCTGTGTTAGGCCCAGTAAAGTTAGCAAAATCATTTTACATTGTTTTAGAATGACAATTGATTGCACTATAATATAACAGGAAAACAACTGCCAAGGCCAAATCAAAGATTCCCAAGACTAAGAATAGGTGTTATCTCCAACGAATCTATTGTTTTGTCACAACACTTTACTTTAGGACATACTGTTATAATATGAACACATACAAATATAAATAGTTTAGGCAGTCAATACATTTTATAAAGATTCCCTGCTCAACCGAGCTAGTGTTTATGCCTGGCTAATGTTTGCAAACTACCATGCTAAGTTCGATAGCCACCCTAAGTTGCCTGTTTAATCTTATTTCTTCTTTTTTTCTTACAAGCAACAGGCATTTAACTAAAGAATTATATTGAGAACATGAGGATAAATGGGTGGATCGTGACAGGAAGAGATTGTAACTGCAGCTATCATGTTAGCTAATGTAGCTGGCTAGCAAATGTTAACCAACCAGCTAACCAGGCTGCACGTCTTCATTAGTCTGTGTAATTGAGGTCTTATTGAAAGACAGAAGCCGTACCAGGTCGACATAAACAACAATGGCTAATTCACTTTTTAAGAATTCACTTATTAATTATTTTGCTATATTTTTACCCTCTGACCTCTTGCACTGTTGCCAACATGGCAACTTTGTCAATTATTCCTAAAAAGCGACTAGCGACAAATTTAGCGACTTATTCGGACCATCAGGGAAAAGGCAATAAATATATTAAAATGTCTTATATTATAATATAAATAATATAAAATAATATTGTAATTCATTCCCATGCCTGCTGCGGTGTCTCTCTTCCTCTCCTCTTGTCAGTGTGCTGCATGTGGGACAGCTTCACTCTTTCTCTCCGGATCTCTGGATTAGGATGTTAAAGCTTGTAAATATGTAAATAGTTTGTTTGTTCTTCTCTCTCACTCTTTCTCTCTGGATTAAGATGTTACTACCCAGGTTGTAAATATGTAAATAGTTCGTATGATCTTCTCCCTCCTCCCTCCCTTTGTAGATTATTTTTTTAAATTTTTTACTTTAAATACACAATGTCCCCATAGTGAGTTTGTATTTTTCTATCTACGTCTTATGTCTTAAATTAAGGTAATCTCTCCCTCATTGCACTAAGCTTTATGCAAATTAAACTTAACTAGCAGATCCTGACGCCATTCAGGTTCATCCTACACAACAAGGCTCGTGTGTTAATTTAATTAGCTAATGTGAAAACGTTAGGGCAAACACCACATCCTACTGCAGGCTTCATGTGAACCTAACAACCTAAAAGATAACAAGGTCTGTGGATTATCTTGAGTAACCGGGTCATGACTTCTGAAAGAGACATTGCTGTTGAGTTTTTCAAATGTATTTTTTTTGGCACTTTGAGCACCACAAGCTGAGTGCCATACAGTCCGATTATATTCAAAAAATGCAAACATCTCTATGGCTGATATCTCCAAAACTCGGCAACTCACACCAAAACAATCTAGATGGATAAATAGCACTACAGCATACCTGCCAACACTTCTGTTTTTCCCGTGTTTCTCCCATATTTCAAGGCCATCTCCTGGCGCCCTCCCGTTTTGTTGTTTCTCCCTGGAAACTCCCGTAATTTGCATGGCCCTTAAACTTTGTTATGAATACACAGATCCAGGAAGACTTTCATATGCTTGATCTAGCTTGTGTGTTACTCACTTAGCAGGCTAACGTTTGTAAGCTACTTAGCTAAGTTAACTAGTTTCTGTTATTCCTTCTCCCAGCCGGAGTCTGGTGTTTCTAGTGTTTTATTCCAAGGAAATGGGATTTAACTCACTGTAAAATTTATTATCATAATAAGAAAATAAAAGAGGGGATGGGACAGTTGTAGGATTTTACCTGCAGCTAACTAAAGTAGCTAGAGAACCAAAGCGTTGTTAAATTGCGCCAAAAAACAGAAATATTAAATAAACAAAACAAAATAATTAAAAAAAACGACCCTCCTTAACTAAACATAGGAAGCGAGCTAAGCGACATAGTGCTGAGAAAGAATCTGTTCCACAGCTGGATGTTTCGTTATTAGCGTTGTTACAAATGTCAATGGGATTTTGAATGAGGTTTTCTTACTTCTGGAACAGAAGCCTGCCCTATAAGTTCTGGTTTCAACCTCGGCTGCTTATAGCTGGCAAACGCCAGCAGATCCAGAGTCAGACTGTCGTATTTCAACTTTGCAGGCTGCAAAGTTTAAATAAGATAATAAGCAAACAGAGGGGGTTTCTAAAGGGGGGCATAACAGACAAAAGTTTGGGAACCACTCCTCTGGAATGACGCTCCCTCAGTGATACTCAAATAGGTAGGTCATTTATTCACATTATCATTAAAAGGACTAGATTAAGAATTCAATCCAGATTGAAAAAAGCCAATTTATAAAAGGTTTTCTGTCACTGAGAACAGTTTGTCTGCAGCACATATAAGACATCAACAGCAGGGGAACCAAGAAGAAGAAACATTTTATACATTTTTACAATGAGGTAAAAAAGAGAACTTGGATGAAAGAGAGGAAGACAGAGACAGAAAGAGAGGTGCAAAGAGGGAGAATGAATCTACTTGCTGAATGGCTGCCTGGCCTTTAATGCCTCAGATCTTTTCTTTCAGTGTGAGAACTGGACGTGTTGTAAATGTTCTTTCCCAGACCTTCATAAATCATGCTGTGTTATGAGCGGCCCCAGCCCTCTTTTTCATTCTCGCTCCCTCTGTCTCTCCATCTCTCCTCCTCCAGCTTCTCCACAGCCTTGCTTTCAGGTAGAAATTCTGTTGCCATGGTGATTTCAATTGCTGTTATTGCTACAGCATGATGAGGAGGACCTGCTGGTGGAGAGAGGGAGTTGCATTATATTTACATTCCCGAACATTCGCAGTGGCCGTCTCTGCCAGCATTTATCTTCCTGACAGCACGGCTACCCCTCCCTCTGTCAATTCACTCAGATCAGATACGAACAATGTGGGATGCAGAAGTGGAATTTACAAGTTAGAAAAATACTTATCATTAAGCCACTTATTACTACTTTTCATTTTATCGTTATTATATTTTGTTTAAACATTCTTCTAATCGTGATGATCCGCCTTCATACCAAAAAACCATATTGAGGGCACTGACCCTGCACTAGATTGTGGTGACCCATGTGGGGTGTCTGTACCTGCTGCCCAGTGCATTCTGGGAAAGACTCCAGCCTCTGGCCACCCTGAAGAGAATGAAGTGGGTTAATCTGGGCAGATACTGCATAGCCTGGATTTAACAACAAAGGTGTCTCCCCCAAATAATTTTACAATCAGGCTGAATTTCCCGCAGATCAGTGGCCATTTATTGTTTGAAGGGGGTCGCAATGTCTGATTAATTGCCTGAATGATCAACAATCTGGCTATTGGACAATTTGATGGATTTCTAACTATGAACTAAAATGGATATAAAAAAGTTTGGTCTGCTGTCTTGCAGTTTGAGTAGTTTTTCAATTTTTCACATAGCTGCCGTCATGCCGTTATCATGGCTGTGCAGCTTTAGTCTTGTTTTATTATGATTGTAGTTGTATTTTACATGTTACAGCTAACTGTAATCTTGACTGAGACTATGCTGTGACCATTACATTACATTACATATATTTAGCAGACACTCATATCCAAAGTGACTTACAATAAGTGCATTCAACCCTGTGGATACAACCCAAAATTTGCAATAATCATGCAACTTCATCAAATATGCTGAACTGCTTCAAGTACTACATTTAGAAACAATAAGAGATAGAGAAAGGTTTTTTTTATGGGCCAAGGTGCAGTCTGAACTGATGAGGTTTAAGTCTGCGACGGAAGATGTGTAGAGTTTCTGCTGTCCTGAGATTCGTGCTGCCACCTGGGTTTCAGACGTTTCAGCGTCATCTGCATAGCTGTGGTAGGAAAAGCCTTATTATCCACATATGTTAGCCATCTGTGGATTTACGATCTTTTTCTCTTTTTGTTTTCCATTCAGAGTTGAACTACAGTGGGGTGCCCTGGTAGCTCACCTGGGTACTAGGGCTGAGTCCTTACCGCAGTGCTGCATGTCATCCGCTCTCTTTCTCCCCCCTTTCCTGTCACTCTTCAGCTGTTCCTATCTAATAAAGGCAAAAAAAAATGCTCCAAAAAAAGTTGAATTACACAAGTAATGCTGCCTTTCTCTTTTTTGTCAATATTATTGTGGATGTGGCCATCTTGTTTGAATTAATGTTTACTGGAACTGTCAATACACAAAACCGATCAGCGGTTCTGAACTCCTGAGTTCCTCACCCAGGAGGCGGCGCAGGTTCTGGTCCAGGCTCTTTTCATCTCGCGCCTAGACTACTGCAACGTGTTCCTGGCAGGTCTGCCTGCATGTTCCACCTGACCTCTGCAGCTCATCAAGAATGCAGCAGCTCAGCTGGTCTTCAACCTACCCAAGATCTCCCACACTACACCGCTCCTGCGCACCCTGCACTGGCTACCTGTGGCTGCTCAAATCCAATTCAAGGCACTGATACTTGCCTACTGGGCTACGAATGGCTCAGGCCCATCCTACATTCAGGACACGGTCAAACCATACACAGCTCTGCTACTGCCAGTCTGCTTGCTACTCCCTCACTACGAGGGGGGCTTGACAAAATCACGACTGTTTGCTGCCCTGGCTCCACAGTCGTGGAACGAGCTCCCTGTTGACATCAGGACAGCAGAAACTCTACACATCTTCCGTGTTTCTTGTTGTTTCTAAATGTAGCACTTGACGCAGTTCGGCATATTTGATGAAGTTGATGTACTTGCATGATTCTTGCAATATTTGGATTGTATCCACATGATGCATTATTTTAAATCACTTTGGATAAAATCATCTGCTAAATAAATGTAATGTTATAGTGTAAGCATACAGTAGGGGTCATATGTTTTGGCCATGCAGAATATTAATAAAAACATACAGTGTCTGTCCAGCTTAAAGGAAATAAATGAAATTGAGCTGAAAAGAATTGAGCTGAAGACAAAGGGTGGAAGTTGGGGGTCTATGTTGAGGTCTATGAATTGCAGTTGTAGACATTTTTGCTGTAGGAAATTGAATTATTTTGCATTTTTCAGTCTTTGGGTAGTCATGTTATAATATGATAAGCTACTAAATACATCCCTAATGATACACAGGGTATAATTCTGCCAGTGTGTCTTATGGCGGGGTTACAGGCTTCAAGACACAGACGGTGTTGATTTAAGTTTCTCTGTTGATATAACAATGACTCTGTTGATTTAGAGGCTTCAGTCTGCAGCTCACAAGCAGTGAACGTCAATCAATTAGGCACACAAGGTGTTTTTTCTCTTTTCGGCTGTGCTGTAGAAACATCTGTGACCTATGGATCTGTGCAGAGGTACTAGGTCAATAGCTTGCAGTTGAGGCGAGACTTGTGATTGATCCAAATCTCAATATCAGCGTGATTATGAATTGTAAATAGATTTGTTTTCTTGTGCAAATCAGAGTTCTGCCCCTCTGCTCTGTTTTTTTCCATTGTCACTTCTATGTGCTTGACAGGTGTTTTCGTCCAAATGCTCTGAATGCATTGAAGCCATTTTCTTTCTCTTAACTCTTTTTTTTTGCTTTCAGGCAGCTCACAAACCCCCCTGTTCGCACACATCCTCACCCCCCAACCCCCCATTCCCACCCCAACATCCCCAATTACCCCCCAGCTTCCAGCAGCACTCCACGTCCCCTTGCATTGAAATGGGCCAGTTGCTATGGCAACCCCATACAGCAGCATATCATTCCCCTGTCAGAATTCAAAAGAGGATCAATTAGTGATGATGTCACTGCGTCAGGCAAACCACTCAAATCCTGATCACGATTCCTTCAGAGTGGCCAGCCGGGGCTCGTGTGTGTGTTAGTACATACATGTGTGTGTGTGCTATTCATGAGACATGTAGTGATCTGAGGATGAAGGAAAGGAAAAAGCAAGGATTCGTTCTTCTCTCCGCAGCTCGGGGTGGAAGATGAAGGCAGACTTGAGGTGCCTGAGTCACCACTACACACTGTGTGGGAGGGCTGGATGATGGCAGGACGGGGATGGAATACAAGTAGAATGAAACCCACTGACTTTCATTCACGAGGGTTAGATGAAAAAGAGAAATCAGATACATCTTAGATGTTTGGTGCTGGAGAGGATCTTCATAAGAAAATTGGAAGTGGACAAAACAAGTTAAATGCAGTGCACTTTGTGACATTTCTCCTAGAGAGCCAAAGCAGCAGAAAATGGATATAAGAAGAACATAGCGCACTGAGAATTTGCAGATTTACAAAGATGAAAACAGCCGATTTTACCAGAGAGAAACTAATCTGTAACCTGTACCATTCGTTGACCACTGCTGATTATAATTGTATTTTTTATTTCTGGTGGGAACTGGTAGATGTGTGTTTAGCCTCCCAAAGGACTGACATTTCTGCTTGTTTTTCTTTCTGCTGCAGATAAGCAGAGTTTTACAATAATCACAGAGAGCAAGTGGGTAAGATAGAGAGAATATTTTTAGAGCCGCTCTTCTAAAGTCCTCTTCTTCCTCCTCCTCTTTTAGTTCATGCACCATCACAACTGTTAGTAGTAAGAGATTTAGATTCTCAAAAGGACACACAACCAAAAAGTAAAAGTCAACATAAAGTGTTGTGGTGGGATGTTCTTCAGAAGTGTTTCAGTGCACAGAACTCTTTGCGAGACAAGGAATCGTACCAATCGGGATAACAGCGCACACTTTTGGACAGTCTCTTCTCAAAGGAATTCATGTTGTTGCCCTCAGTTTTACACAAGCCCACTGTCGCACCTCTGCACACCTGGCCAATCACTGCTTCCAGTGGGTGGGATTGTCAATTTGTTTGTTTTGGAAAGACTCCCCCATTTCCTCCGCCAAAAAGGGGGTTCATTTGCTGTCAGACGATTCAACAAGCACTTTGTTTTAAGCATACTGAGACGTTAAAGGCCCCTACAAAACTGTGCGATGACAGCGATCTTGCAGGTTCAATTCATGTCACACTGTGCAAGAGGGGTCAAATAATATAATATATGAGTTATTCAGATTGTGTGAAGACGGTCCAGTGAAGCATAGGGATACGATTTACCGCACGAGTCAACGCACGTCGCCCATCTGTGCTGCTCTCATGTTTTGCAATGCGGGAAAACAAAAAGAAGCATTGACCACAGTGCTTGTTTTGTTTCGAGCAGCAGTGACATTGTGAGAATTAGGTCCTATATTTCTGACGCTGTCACAATTTGACGCAAGCTGTCTTAGGTTGCCAAAGCTCTTTATTGGCTGGTGGTGTCTCACTGTGTGATTATAGGGTCACCATTTTGAACTGACACTGAAACATTTTACCAGTGTATGGGATCTAAGTGCATCGGTATGATTCTAATGAAGAGTTTGAAGGATCATCGAACAGTGTATGAAACCCCTGCATCCAACAATTTTCATAACTTTCCGAAACTGACAATCACGCTCGCTTTACGCACTGATTGGCCAGCTGTGCGGAGGTGTGGAAGTAAGAAGGGTTTGAACTTCTCTCTCAAGCTCTCTTTTTTAAATTCTCTACACAACGTCTGTCTCTTTTTGGATGTGCAACCGAGTGCAACACCATGAACGCCTTAGAGGTAAGACTGTCTGAAAGTGTGCTCTGTTATCACCATTTGTATAATTTATCTCATCTCGCCCCCCTCTCTGACAGCAGGCGTTTCACCCCACCTTTGAGTGGCCGCTCAGACACCAAGTGATGATACTTAGTACAAACTAGTTTGTTTGAAGCATACTGAAGCCTTTAACTCGTCAGTCCAAAATCTAACATAGGTGGTAGTATATGATTCACATTGTTTTCATACCTATCACTAATCAGTGACCCCTCCTGCAGTGCAGATGGAGGCATTGCTATTCAGTAAGAGACCACTCCCATCAGGGTTTTCCTTTAAGTTGTCACATATCTCTATTTCAAGTGATTGATTTTTCTAAAACTTAATAATAGTAAAGTTGAATTTCCCAGGTAATTTAAGGCTTCCTTCAGATTTAGCTGTGAGTACCCATGACAGAATATATTGATTTTAGATATTTATAGATATTCATAAGCACAGAACCTCACCTTCAAATTTTTTTTTCCTGGGAGTGAATAAAATGATGATGGTCGCTGTCCGTGGTGCTGATCTCTGTTTGAATCTGGTGACCCGCTACAATGACCTCAGGTACACACTCACACACACACACACACACGCATACACACACACACTCCCTGCATGTTCCACCACATCACATCCATATTGTTTTCTGTGTTGAAGCTGGTGTGACTGGATTATTTATGCAACATAACCCGTTCATGTCTCACATCTATCATGCAAAATTGGATTTGTGCTTCATCGCGCGCGCGCGGGAGAGAGAGAGAGAGAGAGAGAGGGTGGGTGGGGGTGGGGGTGGGGGTGGGGGGTTAGTTGTGATGCGCGGTGCATTCTTCTGTGGAGGGCGAAGTGAGCAGCCATCCGCAGGGCAGCAGGACTGCTCGAAATATCTCCAGTGAGAATTCAACATTTAGCGTGCGCGAAATGTTGGGAGGGAATCTGAATTAATTTCTCAGTTTTCCTGCAAAAACAAGTTTGTCGCATTTATGTTCCGGTAAGTCCGCAACACCTAGTCCAATCTGCATTTCAGCTGGAAGTTGTGTTGCCCGGAGCCACCGGGGAGTCTTGTACCATCGCAGCCCAGTCGGGGTTGATTTGTCCCCTGCGGAGTGCGCAGCCTTTCATCAGCCCGGAGGATCCACAGCGCAGGAGTTGCATTTGGAGAATATCGATACAATGGTAAGATTTGGCAAAAATGGATGAATTAGAATTGTATTATCTCGAATTAAAAATCCCGTTTTTGCAAGAACGTTGATTTCTTGAAGGATGTTGGAGAGAATGGAGGAGAACGGAGACAAGCATGCCGGGATCTTGCGGCATGTGTCGGCTGCTCTCAGTGAGGAGGTTTCTTCCCTTCAGCGGCTCCTCACAGCGCGCAGTTTGCACAGTTACTGCAAACAGACATTAAGCATCGACTATGAGATTACAGAATACATTGTATGGGATTATTAGAGAAAAAAAGCTCATATATACCCACACCATGCTTTATCATATTAACAAATAAGTAGCATACAGCCTGTATATTTGTCTATATGCATGAGGCGGCTCAGCCTTTTCTAAGTCTGTTTAGGCGGTTACTGAATAATAATGAAGTGGACACTCGTGATATTTGATGCTTAAAGATGATGTTAGAGTCAGTGCATTGTGCTTTGATGTAGATATCAGTTTGCTTCTATGTCTGTATGTCATTCATATAATCATGCATGCATTCTAACAGCAGTGGATCCACATACAGCAGGCCTGTAACATACTGGCTTTTGCAGGAATTCAATTACCCAGCAACAACGTCGACATTACCCTTCGTTTTCCTTATTTAAGGATGCAGTCTTTGGGTTCTTTTATTCTTGAAGATCTATGAAATCCAGGGCTTTGCGTAAAAGCTGCGAGTGACCTTGTGATGCATCCTACTGTCACTGAATCACAATTGCTGCTTTTTCTTCTCTGCTGCCTGTGTTTGGACGGTTTGGGAGGGTTAAAACAGCAGCAAAAAGCCGCCCTTATTCAGTTATCCGCTCTGTGTGTTTGACAGAGGTGGGCTTCCTGTTAGTGCCTCTCACTGCTTAATGTTCATGAATGTTCAGGTCTGGCCAAACAAAGTGTGTAAAGGTGTGTGTGTCTGTTTTTAGTAAGCCATATCTCTCTGGTTTGATTGCTGCAGATTGATTGATAAAAACAAGGCTCATGTCGAGCTATTTGTTTACATTTCTGAATGCTCAGCTGCACCCTCATTCATAAAGAGTGATGAATATGTGGCACACCCACCCTGAATCCTAATTCGAGGGCAAACAGGTGCTATGAGTACGGTTTTGCAATAAAACAGCGATGAGATCAATACTTGCACTGACTCTCTGTGGGAGATGTTTTTAAATCAAATCCCCCTGCTGAACATCTGTGAGAGCTGTTTAAATATGTGAGCAGGCTTATCCAAAAAGACAACACAGTGTTTGCAGTTCTTTTTTGTTTAAATTTACAGTTTACATCTGGTTCAGCACATCAGGCAAACCGCCGAATCCTGTTTGGATTTGCTTGACTTATGGGAGACAAACGTATACATAATATGTCATTCATTTGGATGTTGCTGCTAAAACATTGGACAAAATATTCGCAGCATAAGTGCACAAGTATCAGGGAAGATCTTTTCTGTCTCTCAGATCTCTGTGATGCTGACATTTAAATGGCCCAATTAGCCTTGTTGTGTTGGCTGGCCTGAGCAGCAGATAAGAGAGAAAGTGAGGGAGGAGAGGACATTAGGCCTCGGGCCCAGTCTCAGCACGGCAGCCTTGTAACACACCCAGTATCGCGCATGAGCCGAGTGTCATTTAGTCACGTCAAGGAGATCCAGTTATGATGCTGATGCAAAAGGCTGCACAGTATAAGGAGTAGTGCTCCTGACCCCTTGCGTTTCTTTTATGGGACTTTAAATGTATTAACTTTTTTATTTATATGAAACATTGACTGCATATTCTGTATCAGCAGTTGATTGATGGTATATGATACATACTGAGTGGAAAACTCAAGACACAATGTTTCTATGGCCGAACCAAGATGTATTGTATTGTGCATCATTTTATACACATTTCCCCAAATTCACATATTTTGTTTTGGTTTTTTTGGAAACTTTGTAATCTCCACTAGAATTTAAAATTAAAGTGTGTTTGAAAATCTTTTATCCATACATTTTATAAAGATGGTTAATTCAACCTTGTTATTTCCTCAAATTCTCGCAGCTAATGAAAAACACCTTCAAGTGAAAATTTGGTTTCATACAACTTAGGTCTTATTTTCACAACATTGAATCAGCAAGTCAATTGCTGAGATCTGGGAACGTGGCAACATCGCTACGAAGACGTCCTGGCCTGGCACTAAACATGAGCAGCCAGACGATCTAAAAATCCAAATCACATATCACATTTGCAGTAATGGCATTATTGTGTGCATGGAAATAAATAAATATACTGAGCACACCCTCCGTTATTGCTTAAGTAAACAACTACTATAGTTATTGTCTCATTACACAGATAGGCCTATCGTTATGCCTGGAAAGCTTGGTGTTTCCTGAAACTTAAATTCAGCTTACAAAACGACATCTTCTGCCACTGACAGCATGTATATTAATATTTGTGTTGATTGTGTTATGGGAACTTTTTTCCCTCAACGTATCAGCAGCATCTCCCCTCAGGTCAATTTAATCTCTGTGCTCATTTCTGTCAGAGCAGGAGAAGCACAGGTGTAATTTTATAACATTAATAATGTCTGTATTCCATTTAGCTTTACCAGTTCCAGGGCATTGTTATTGTGTATCCTGGCATGGCATACTGGGACACTTAAATGGAACAGAGCCAATCTTAATGTTAATAAGTATACCTTTGGTTTCCTTGCTATTATAAGTCAAAATGTATGCAGTGAAAAAGATCATTATCAAAGCTCACATATTCAGTATTCCTCCCACTATAAATGCATTCATCCTCTCTTTCACTGTGCACCTCACTGTGCCAGGATTGCACTACTGCCAATAGTCACCATGTGCATTTGCGCTGAGAGTTGCGTTTGCACGAGTTTTAGAAAAATAGGGCCCTGCTGTCGGTTAGATCAAAGCAACAGAAACCCTAAACCAGTGACTTGTGTGCTACTTAGGAGCTTCAGTTATCAATAAAGACAAAGCTAACCTTTTAAAAATGGTGGCTCCTCTCTATTTGACTGCTTGACCAGACATGTTGATGGGATGTCACAGTTTTGCCTATATTCAGAGCAACAATATTGCTGGTCAGTGCGGTTGCAAAGTGGAAGTGGACAGGATCATGGACTGGTGTAGCGAGCCAGACGAAAATGGCATACATTTAATCTGGTGGCTAGATGTTTAAACTGGGCTAAAACCAAACAGAATGGCATGTTTTTGCATTTATTTACATCCCTGATTAGTGCATTGCAATCCAGTTTGCTGTAGAGGGCCATGAAAAGTTAACCCTGTTACACTTGATCTTGGACTTGTACAGCAGTCTGGATCCTCAGCAGGCAGTCAGCACTAAAGTCAGTTGGTGTTAAGCATCATGGTGCAGCAATGCAGGAGACGATGCTGTCTCACTGCTCACTGGGTCGGCTCTGTCACAACGCCCTGCTTCTGCTCCTTTTCTGTGTCATACCTGCTCTGCATATGATACAAGGCCTTCTGCCCTCTAGTCTCTACTTGCACTTGTTTTTGTCACCATGCGTTGGTTAGCTGCAGCGATGGTATTAAAATACGTTTCTAAAAGCACAACTACCACATTGTAAATTCAATTTCAATTTTTTGTTAAATCTGCATTAGTCAGTATTTGGCCACGATGAGCAAATAAATGTAAAACTCCCCAAAAAACTGAGAGATAAACAGCCACCACAAACCTGCTTTTTTGTTGACATGGCTAACATGTTAGCAAACAGTTACCTTCTTCCACCTCCAGCAGACACAGAGGAACATTACTATCCCATTGGGGTGTTTGTGTCCACCTAATGAATATAGTCCAATATTCACTACCGTAATGTCACGGAAGGACACGTAGTGACTGACAAGACCCAATAAAGAAGCGAACGTGGGTGTCTGTGTCATTGTTTCCAAAAGCCTCGTCCAGACAAGGTCCTGACTGGACAGACCAAAGTTACATCTCAGCCTGGTCCATTACTGGCTAGATGTCTTATTCTGCAGCACATGGTAAAATGGTTTCGTTCCAAACCGTGCAGATTATTCATTAGATACTGTTGTTATGTCAGTTACGGTTTGAAGTGTACTGGCTGCCTGGATTATGCTGACTGGCAACGGTTTCTCTTGTGGAAGTGCTGGGTTTTTGTACCACACGCAAATTTATAGGGACATGGTTGGAGTGAATGGTGGGCGCACAAAGCAGCGCACAGGGTTCACATCCTGAGACCTGTCTGTGGTTACGTTTAGGCAACAACAGCAAGGTTAAGGTCAGGGAAAGATGACGGTTTCATTTAAATGTTCAAAAAGTAAACTTGTGTTCACTTCAATATTTAACCAATGACCATGATCTTTCCTTAACCATAAACAAGTGCCGTGAGTGCCTAAACATCACCGTAACAAGGTTGCTGTCATGTTTCTGTAGCTACGAGCTTGTAGGAAAACAAATGAATATGTGTTGCCACTGAACATAGCAGATACATGAAGTATCAACATTTTGCGACACGTTAATTTAGCAGCGTTTCCGCATTACATTTCCATTAAAACAGCAAAATGAGTAGTGTAAATAAGTTGTAGGAGATTCCTACCCATCACACTAAAACAATTTACAACACTATCACTGGATGTCAATAAATAAATAATAGTATGTAGTTTAGCACACAAACAGCATAATCCTAAATATCATCATCATTTTTAGAAAATATGTCTAATAATGAATTCATCAAAAATACATAAAACTATTGTATGAACTGCTATGCGGTTATCAACATGATCAACAATATCAAACTTTACCAAATTTACCGTGCTAATCAGGCTCGTTGTGGAGGGACTCAGGCAGGATCTGGCTGTTCAGCTGCTCCTGGTATGCGTGTCTCTGAGGACAACATGTGATGTTATTTTAACTATTCCTTCATTTTTGTTCCAAAGTGTCTTTGCCTCAGTCTCGTGACTACGCAGCTCCCCAATGAATTGTGGGAAAACGGGACATATTGGGAGCGAGAAACCAGGACAGTTTTCATACTCTCTCTTCCTCCCATTCTCTCTCTCTCTGTCATAAGTGCATCTCCCTCTCCCTCCCCAAAATAATGAAGACTAAGTCATGTCTGTGTTGTTAATTCCTCCCATAATTCCTTGGGCTAAATATAGAGCCGGAGACTTGAGTGACTTACTGTGATATTCACTGGGAATTAGACGGTCCAGTGCTGGATTAATACATTAGATGATGATTCTTGAAGCAGCACAGAGAAGAATTTCTTCTATTTTCTTCATTTTTATGAAGAAAGAAGCAGTGTTCACTAGATGAGAGGTAGAAAGAGAAGAAGAGTTTGGGGTTGAGGGTTTGTTAGCGAGTAGAGGATAAGCTGGTGCATGCTTTTTTCTCCAGGCCACAACAGCTGTCAAAGCCTGACCAGAACATGTCCCGAGGGACAAAACTGCTCCCACTGTCTCACCAAAAGCAAACATGAAGACACACATCAAGGTGGCTCACTCTTACTTTCTTTCCTCCCTCTTTCTCTACTTTCTCTCTCCATATTTTTCTTTTTTTTAATCTCTCTAATGAAGCGTCTCATCGCAGAGTTTTCAAAGCTCTTCCCTCGTCAGAGCAGCAGCGCTACAGGTGAGTGATCAGTAAGAAAGCCTCGCTCCTCTTTTCCCGCTTATTCCTAAGAGAAATAATTCCTCTTCTCCCGAGAGGAATTATTTCTCTTAACACAAACACCCACACACATTCTTAAGGAAGGCGATGATTCTTCCTCTTCTTCTTTCAGCTTCTGCTTTTTACTTTTTCATGTCCTCCTTTGTTTAGTGAAAGTTTACACCGAGCCTAAGTATTTATCAGTGCTATCATAAACCTAAAGTAAAGACCAGTGTCTAAATGTTTAGTTTGGAGAGTGAACGTGCTTGTATGTGCATGTGTGTTTCTTTAATTATGTGTGTGCTCTTTAGATGGAGCATCAAACATTACGCACACTCAGGCTGACAGTGTTGAACATGAAAGCCACTGAGACTCATTAAGCCACTGATTACAGCTCGGGGAGGAGGGTCCTGAGCAGCTGCTGTGCTAACACACACACACACACACACACACATACACACGATCTGAAGTTTTGTTTTATTTACTTTTTAAAATTTGTGCCATAACCATAAACCCTGTATGTGCAGTATAACATCATGTGAAAAACTGTACTGTTGATATTATCTTGAGTAAAATCAGGGAATTCATTGGTGTTTATTGAATATTTGACATCTGAATATTTTTTTAAAAACCTGCAAAAATGTGTAGAGTTGGATTAAAAAAATACTATTTGCATTACAACCACTAACATTTCCTCATCATTGTGCTTTTCACTTCATATTACCAGAAGATTTTCTGAGTTCTGCTTGTTACAATAGTGATTTACTGTAAATTTGATTAAACACAACTTTAGGAATATTCACCATATTAGCACAATATACATGAAAATAATATAGGTCTAAAAATAGATTTCGACACAGGGCTCCTCTACGAGACAGGGCCAGAATGTTAGCTAATAAGGCAGGATCTTTGCTGATTCGCCCACAGTCGGTCGAGTGTGGAAGGTGTCTGCAGTTCCAGGCTGCCTTGTTGGAGGATGGTCACACTATCTCTGCAAATATATACGCTTCATCTCTCATTCACTTAAATCAAAGCCTGCATGACTGACGACTGGGGCTGGGCATCAAACATCCTCTCTTTTTTCATGGATAGTGTGTCCGTAGCACCCGGAAACTTCAACGTCTTTGAAAGAAAGTTGGCATGGAGGGTCTGAAATGTGTAGTCTTGTTTACTTATTCTTTGATAAGATATTTTTTTTTCAATTATTGAAAAAATGGTTTTATAGAATTTTTAAAAAATATTCCTTAGAACTGTGTCTCCTGCTTCAGTGCGACCTCCTGGCTTTCTCCACTAGATTCACAGGTCAGAATTCACCTTTGTTCAACTTTGATCTGTAATTTTGCATGTTTGGCCAGTAGAAACAGAAATGGACAAGTCATTATACTAACATTGTGCCATCACCCTGTTTTGACACTCCCAGACTACAAGCTGCTGCATCACTCTCATAGACAGTTTACATTTATAATTGCGCTGGTCAGTATTTATTTTATTACCCACATTACACACTAATATCACATCCTTTTCTGGGGCAGAATGTGGGGTAATTATGCTGAATGGAAGACTAATGTGACTGTATATTAAGGCTTCAATCGGAAGGGTAAACCAGTGGGCTATCAGTTCTCGAGAGAAAGATAATTTGAATTCACTGGGATTATTTAAAAATGAGTGACGATTTCATCGTTTGGATGTTTTGGTTTTGCCTACTAGTGCAGCATGAGGTTGCCACCAAAGACGCACTCTTTCTGAGGAACTCTGAGTTCCAATTTCAAGGAGAGTGCTTCACTTATGGTTTAGCTTTCTCTTTGAGTTTCTTTTCCTTTTCTCTTCCTTTAAACACACACACACACACGCGCACACACACACACGTTTATTTATGCCACTTTGGGTGATATTACATAGACATACATTAATTTCCTGGAGACTTTCTCTAACCATAACTACTGACCCAATAATCAGCGTTTTCCAAACTGGGGCCACGGCTTAATTTGTCTTTTGTCTGAAATGTGTCCCAAAGGTAGACCACATACACACTCACACACTGACGACTCCCTCTGTGGCAGGGTGCGATAGCATCAGTGAAATGAATTAATGGCAGTTTGTGCTTGAGCACTCACTATGAAAGCTTTTCTATGGAGGAGCATCAGTAGTCATTATGGTGGCCTTGGCAAAGCTGCAGACTCCCATTCATGTTGTGTCTTGTTTTGTTATTTTTCAGATTGTGTGTGTGTGTGTGTGTGTGTGTGTGTGTGTGTGTGTGTGTAACCTTTGATTCACTCTAGCAAAATATGAATGAAGGTACTGTTTGTGTGTGGCTGTAATGCATTAATATTCAGTGTGCAGGACTCAAATCAAATGTGCTCGGTTTGCATCTAGAAATTAATGTTTCTTCTGTAAAGCATACTGAAATTTGGGTTGAGTTTAGTTTTCATGAAGGTTTGATGTTTATTATCATTTAAAAACTGGAGTACATTATGAAATCTAAAGGAGTAAGGGGAATCTAAGGGAGTCTATTTACAGTAGAGCAGGAGAAGGAGCAGAAGGAGGTTCCAGGTCCACGTGGTTCAGTTCAGATCCAAACTCAGCAGCTCTCTCAGCTGTTGCTCCTGACAACGACAGGAGGAGGGGCTTGATGCTGGCAGGGTTTTGGTGGAGTAGGAATGCCAAGCTGCCAAGCTCTCCCTGTGGGACAAGGCCCGAGTGCTCAGTCCTGCTACTTGGCTTTACTCGTGCGTACCCTCCAGGCCTGCAGAGTCAGGCTGCATCCATGAGGACACACAGATACATGCGCATGGGCTCATTACAGACACGTAACTTGACATGCTTGCGTTCACGTACAGTTTGAAAAGACAGTCACTTAATAGGCTGACAGTATCTTTGTAATAGCTGCCTACAGTTGTTGTAAGTGAAAATGAAGTAAAAGGCATTAATGGAGTATTTTCTGTGTTTTCAAACTGCATTTCAAAGCAGCATATGTCCTCCTGTAATTCTTCAGAATGCTGGTTAAAGGGTGGAAATGCTGCAGTGACAGAAGTATGGCTGCAAATGACAATTATTTTCATTAGCGATTAATCTGTCGATTGTTTTTGTGATCATTCGATCAATCATTTGGTCTATAAAATGTAAATAAATAGTGGGGAAAAAATCAGAATATCCTAAGGTGATGTCTTAAAATCCAAGCAGGAGTCCAAAATGATATTCAGTTTAGTATCACATAAGACAAAGAAAAGCAGCAAATCCTCCTTTGACAAGCTGGAACTCAGGAATGTTTTTGCTTGAAAAATGACTTGTGAAAACACATCTATAAAACTTCTTGCAGAGAAATATAGAAACTTGGTCCTGATCTTGATATCTTCTGACTATAAAGGCTGAACATTTTCACCATCTTGTCATGAACGACTGCATTAACCTCAATAGATCAAAGAGGAAAACTGGTTACATTTATCACATATTTTCTTTGAGGCTGATCCAGATTCAAATGGGGTTTAATGGAGATTTTTATTTTTTATAAATATTTCTCTTAGTGCTTTCCAGATTGGATTTGCTCTACAGAGATATATACAGACACTTAAATAGAGCTTATATGAAAGATACTCTGTAATGCAATGTACATGTCCTGGTGAGATATAATGTAGACATCCTGTCTCTTAATGTCCCACACTCTTGTCTGTTTCAGATCCCAAGGTGAGCTGATGTCCTGTTGTGTCCATCTGTCCAGCTGTAAGAGCTCTGTGTTTAGAGGAAACCCCTGACTGAGAAACACAACATGTCTGCTGCTAACATCAGCCTGCTGATCCTTGCCCTCTTCCTCCTCTTACCCTTGGTAAGCTGATTTAAATTGTTTTTCTTTATTCTTTTTTGTGCCTAAAATGTCTAATCTAGCTTCAGTTTCTGTGTGTATGCGTACGTGCAGCTAAAATGATCCACGTGCAAACAGACTCAGCAACAGGTGGAGCTTTACATGAATACATTTATCAAACAAGGGTTGAGGCCTGATTTTCATGCACTTGTACAGTCATTCACATAGTTAAATAACCATATGGAGTGTCTGCATCAATAATTCATTGATCAGTGTGTGGCAGGAACGATGGATAAGGATGCGTTCTCATCATTTATTCATCATTTTTTCAACATTATTCCTGTCTGTTAAATCTGTGAGCAAGGAGAAGGTCCTCATGACCAGACTCCTCCTCTCCTCTCCTCTCCTCTCCTCTCCTCTCCTCTCCTCTCCTCTCCTCTCCTCTCCTTTCCTTTCATTTCCTCTCCTCTCCTCTCCTCTCCTCTCCTCTCCTCTCCTTTCCTTTCATTTCCTCTCCTCTCCTCTCCTCTCCTCTCCTCTCCTCTCCTTTCCTTTCATTTCCTCTCCTCTCCTCTCCTCTCCTCTCCTCTCCTCTCCTCTCCTCTCCTTTCCTTTCATTTCCTCTCCTCTCCTCTCCTCTCCTCTCCTTTCCTTTCCTTTCCTTTCCTTTCCTTTCCTTTCCTCTCCTCTCCTCTCCTCTCCTTTCCTTTCATTTCCTCTCCTCTCCTCTCCTCTCCTCTCCTCTCCTCTCCTCTCCTTTCCTTTCATTTCCTCTCCTCTCCTCTCCTCTCCTTTCCTTTCCTTTCCTTTCCTTTCCTTTCCTCTCCTCTCTCTCCTCTCCTCTCCTCTCCTCTCCTTTCCTTTCATTTCCTCTCCTCTCTCTCCTCTCTCCTCTCCTTTCCTTTCATTTCCTCTCCTCTCCTCTCCTCTCCTCTCCTTTCCTTTCATTTCCTCTCCTCTCCTCTCTCCTCTCCTCTCCTCTCCTCTCCTCCTCTCCTCTCCTCTCCTTTCTTTCATTTCCTCTCCTCTCCTCTCTCTCTCCTCTCCTCTCCTTTCCTTTCATTTCTCTCTCCTCTCCTCTCCTCTCCCTCCTCCTCTCCTCTCCTTTCCTTTCATTTCCTCTCCTCTCCTCTCCTCTCCTCTCCTCTCCTCTCCTCTCCTCTCCTCTCCTCTCCTCTCCTTTCCTTTCATTTCCTCTCCTCTCCTCTCCTCTCCTTTCCTTTCCTTTCCTTTCCTTTCCTTTCCTCTCCTCTCCTCTCCTCTATGAAAAGCTGTGAGGAAAGTGATCATTTATTATTGTTAAATGTGAGTCATCACCCTTGAGCAGAAGCGTTGTCTGAGAAACAGGGATGAGGTTTAGAGAAGATGGTGGACGACAACAAGAGGTATGAAGGAGGGGGAGGCAGTGGGAAGTATCTGTACACAACATACATACATTTTAATGGACTTGCTTACTGATGTAATGTCATTAATGGGTGTTTATTTATTTAATTTTACTTTCCTCTTTTCTAATATTGCATTAGTGTGAACCCTGCTTAAATGCAGTTTTTTGTCCCCTCCCTATTTAACAGAATGCAAGTCTCTGTTGTGTTTTGTTCTGATGAAGACGCACCCAGCGTCGAAACGTTAGCCATTTATTGTTCCTTTTCCTTTGTTACTGACATCTGAGAAGCTTAAATATACGAACAAAATGCAACTATGTCTCCTAATAATTCTGATCATACAATACTAAATTGTTCTGCAAAATACATTTCGGAGGAAACATAATTGCTACCTGGATGTTCACTGGTATTGTTTTTTCTAGTCCGTTACATTCTTAGGACCGTATGAGGTCGTGGGGAGGTGGTCATAGTGGATGATGGGTGTACAAAGCGCTGGATTTTGAGACCAGAGAACAGGGTTTACGTCCTGGTTAGATTTAGGCTACTACAACACTTTGGTTAAGGTTAGTGAAAGATCATGGTTTGTTTGAAAATGAGAAGTAAACACGTCCTGTTTCATGTCGCCTTTGACTTTTTTTGAGTTTTTATATTTAACCAAGATCACACTCTTCTCCTAACCTTAACCAAGTGCTTTTAGTTGCCTAAACAGAACCAAAGCAAAGTGAATCATGTGCTAGTTTCCGTGAGCAGATATTATAGAAAAACAAATTAAATATGTTGACAGTGAAGGTTTTGCAGACACGTTCAGTATTGACATTTTGCAACTTTTAAAATACATTCATCAAAAACGATTCCTCATTATGTTGATAAAAACTTAATCCAGGCAGAATTACATTTATTTTTAAAACATATTTGTTGTTACAAATTAGTAGTATAAAAATACCACTACCACCATACCAGTACCACTTCAATTATACGATCTATCAATACCCACATGTTTCTTTAGCCTGAAAGCCCCAATACCTCCACAGGTGTTTCCACTTATTTTACCTGATTAGACCTTTTCTCAGTTCTGTACAGACATGTGTGTGTGTGTGTGTGTGTGTGTGTGTGTGTGTGTGTGTGATTGACATCTCTGTTGCATTTGTTGCCCCTGGACAATTTATTGGTACATGGAGTTTGGTGACATCATTTTCAGCATAGCTCCACCCAGCTTTAACCTGAGCAGAGCTCTAATCGGGTGGACTAAGTGAAAACACCTGTGTGGGTGAGCAAGACCTTTTATCTAAGTGGCTTTTACTTCCCTAACCTTTAATGTACCTCAACCATGCTTTAGTTGCCTCATGCAGATATTGTAGAAATAAGATGTAGATTGCAATTTCCACATTCTGTCTGATCTGTTGGTAAATGTTGGTTTGGGCCTATAGTAGCGGCATTAGGTTTTATTGAAAACATAATTTGCTACTGCAAAGTAGTTGCATATCAAATACATTCAATTACAGTTTGCTTCTAGCTACAGTAGCAGCCACAAAAATTCACAAAAAGTTTGTGGTGTGTAAAAAATCTCTGGCTCTTCTGCTGGTAGATGTTTTAGCTAACTTTGTCTGTCTGCCTTTTGGTACTGGACAAGCAGTGTACAGTGGGTTCATCAGGGTTTTAACAGAGCTGCTGTTGGAAACGAGGTTGATGAGAGCACTTCAACTAAACAAAAACAGTAAAGTTGAAGGCCGGAAAACCAAAACAATGTGCTAGTGTGGGGAACTGCGGAGTGAGGTGATAATTTTCTGCGGGTTTGTCACTTTGAGCAAGCCCTTTTATATTGCACAAGCAGTAGTAATTTTATCTGTTGATATAAAAAATATTGCTCCTTTTAAGTCTGATGCTACTGATTCATGTAATCAGTTATGGAGGTAAAAAACAATAATATTTTTTCCTCCAAACCTAATAATGTGACAAAAGTAGTGTCTACAATGTCTACCTAAAGTTGGAGCAACATCCACATGCCCATAACAGTGGTCCAGAGGATGTCATCAATCCAACCACCTGTGCTTTTACTGCCAGTGCATTCGATTCAGCTGTACCCCAGCAGAATTGGTGCTGTTGCTAGAGAGTGCAGCACGTAAATCATCCAGCGGATTCGTGGATATAGATTTTGTGTGTCGACACTTGTTCCACACAATGCCCTCAAACCACTGCGTCTCTATTACTCTGGTAAATCTTCAGTGAATGAATCCCAAGCGAGGGCTGTTGACGTCAACGGATAAATGCTCAACTGCTCCTCTGCTACACCTCATAAAGCTGTGACGTGGCGTCTCCTCCCAGACTGACGCCAACAGAGACACAAGATCGTCTTCCCAGACACCCACCTTCATCCTCCCTCCCCCCTTCAGGCCCAGAATCAGCCCAGGATTTTACAGCTGTCCGAGGGGCTAGGAAGGAGGCGTCCTTTGTGTCTGGAGGCGCAGCTCTGGCACTCTTGCTGTCACTGTTATCTCTGGCCTCGGTTGTGTGTACCAGATTTAACAGTCTTCTCTGTGTGTCGGTTTTTAACAGATGGGAGTAACGCCTGGCACGGTCCAGTGTGAAAAGTGCACGTCTGAAAGCCTTTCCTACCTTGTTTTCATAAGAATAATGCCCCTCCTCTGGGTCAGTTAGCATGGGGAGAGTGCCTGCAGCTTTAAAATGGTTTATTTAATTGGTTGAGTGTTTAAACAGATCCCAGAGCTAAGACCTCTCCCACACTGTGGTGTGAACCGCATGGTGAAGCTAATGAAGCAGCCTCTTCCATGTTGCCTTTGGGTCCTTCCTCTCTGCTCTGATGTAATCTTCAGCCACTTGACTTTCTCTTTCTCTCTCTGTGGTGTGTGTATTACTTTGCGTGTCTGTGTTCATGCTGTTTTCCAGGTTTCGAGCCAACAGGTGCCCTTTAACTGTGTGATCAAGAGGGAGCAGGAGAAATGCATGGAAATGATCGCCTCGGATGATCCTGGGAACGATCCAGAATTTGGTAGGTTTTTGCGAGCGTGTGTTTGTTCAGCCTTTAATCCTTTACCCTCACGCTAACCACTCTTTTGTTGATGTTGTAACAGTTTTCAACACGGCCTACTTAAAATAAAAAAAAGAATAAACACAGAGATTAATAACAAGAATATCTTCAGGGCCTCCATACTAATGAGCAGGAGATAATTCTACAAATTGCAGTTGACTCTGACCTGCTTGTCTGCAAAGAGAGATCATTAGAAAGACTTGCCTGTGTGTGTGTCTGTGCTTGACTTGTAGCATAAAAAACTAAAGCAGGGCCAACAGAGAAATTCAGCAAAGCAAATTAATTGTTTTGTTTCACTCTGTGCATCTATCTCCAGAGTGAGGGAGGGGTGGAGGCTTTAATTGGCAGCATCTCATGATGATGATCCTTAAAATTAAAGTTGATCAGTGAGACAGTGAGTGGCAGGCGTCTCTCTGGCTGATTATATGATGAATGAAGGGAAGATCGGAGTGAATTTCTCCTTCTTAACCTTGTTTAGAAGTGTCTTTTGGTTTGGAGTGGCCCTCCAAAAACAGAGCTGCAAGGCGTAAATGACTCTTGTACTGCGTCGGATGCCATTTGCGATTTGTGCACATCATCTGAAGGTGACAGTGAAACAGACACCATGTATAAAAGCTGAAAACAATAGTATAGAGAAGGCCATATTTCTTCTTTGTCTTGTGTTGTTTAAAGCCAAACTGCATGCAGGTTACGTTTGCATTCGTACTACTACAACTTGGCGTGGCAGAAGCTGGACATTTATCCACTACTTTTATTTATCTATTTCAACCATTCAACCATTACTTTTAGCTTTCAAATTCTCTGCTCACTTGCTAACTAATTTAATTTAGATTTTGTCAAATTAGCTGAGATATTCCACAATCTTTCCATGTACTTTTTACTTGTAACCCTTCCCTCAGTTATGATAGGTCACAAAATGGATCAAACTCATTTAAGTGGTTATTCGCTGCCTTAAAAAGTCAGTTGGAGCTGGAGTGTTGCATTTCTGTGGCCACCTGCTGGACAAAACTGGTAACACAATGTCACAGTAAAAGGATGCTGTCAAAGAAAACTCAACTTTGTGTCTTATTTTACTGTGATGATGTGCTCATCAGAAATTTAGATAATGTCTCTGGGTGGCTTTTCTTTTATCTTGTATGATTAATTAGACAAAATAATGTATTGTGGATTTACTGGATTTTCAAACACAGTCAAAAATACCAGGAAGCTTGATTTTTTTTGTTTCCAGTACAAAAGAGAACAAAAGTAAAAAGGGTGTCCTAATAATGTGATATCATATAAATGTAATTTAGCCTATAAATGATTGCCAATAAGTTTATCACATACTACTCACACAATCTGCATCTACAGAGGCTTTCAGGTGACACAACACCATTTCTTGTACTCTCTTGTCCTCCAGCAGTATCGAAGGATGGCTGATTACACTATGAAAGTATATTAGCTGTCTGAAGAGTAACAAACATTGTTAATGTGTTTACCTGGGGACTGGTTGTGGTAATATCAGCTTGTTGTGAGGTACAGTAGCTTGTAAGGTTGTATATCTGCACAGCAAACTAGCAGTCTTTTTTGTGTTGTAGTTACACACACTAGTTAGGTAGCCTTAGTGGAATATTGCCTACAAAGCAAAGCTGGTTAACTACTTCACAAACTAAATTTGGAAATTAGACCATCTTCTTTTAGCCTCTGCATTGCATTGCACCATTAATGTAAACCCACATTATTGCTCCCAATATCTCAGAATTTAGACCTATGTGCAGCCATTTTTTTTCCAGTTAACCTCCATGATTGTGTCCCATCTATACTGATTTCTAAAGTCAGATTTCAGCTTCAAAAAGTGTATTACAATAACCAATCATCAAACATAAAATGCATAATAATATTTCTCTTTTGTCTTTAGTCTTTCTCTCTTTCTTTTCTGACAGAAACCGATAACATTTAATTTGAAATAAATTTAAAAAACAAAAACGATGCACAGGGTGTACCAGCAGGAAGTAATGAATGGAAGTATTGAATGTGTTGACGTCCAAAATGAGATGTGAATTAAAAAGCAAATATATTTATTCATAATGGCTTCCGGCATGGGAGCTGACATTTCAGCTACCATATGAGAATTTCAAGGATCTGTGATTTTGAAATAATGATAAATGAGATGCAGGTGGGCCTTAAAAAAAAAAAGAATGAAAATATGGCTTTTTTAGAATGAAAGACTCACTGTTTGTCTATCTGGTGTGTCCTCAGGCTGTCCATGGATGTGGGACAACCTGACGTGTTGGCAGCCTGCCAGGATCGGCGAGGTGGTCGAAGTCAACTGTCCCGAACTTTTCTCTCAGTTCATGAGTGAAGAAGACTACGGTCAGTTACTACACAATTACCATTAGCAGCTAATTCTGTTGATTTTTATCTGACTTTTTGAGGCATATCTTGTTGCAGTGTCGAGATTGTACTGTGTGATGCCATTTCAGTGAATTGCAGATTTGCTGAAATTAATGAATCATGTGTCCAAATTTATTAAATGGGCGTTTGCGTGCACTCTGCACAGTTTGAGGTGAAACCCATGCAAGTCCCGACTTTTTGGGGAAGTGACGATTTTTGTCCTCTGAAAGTAAGGATATTTTTGGAAAGTGTGGATATTTTTGGGCCCCAACTTGTTCAAAGAGTTTTTTGAGGATTAAAACTTGATTTTTGGATTAAGGTTAGAATTAAGTTTTGGCTAAGGTCATGGTTACAGGCTAGAGGATATATTATGTCAATGAGTTTCCTCACAAGTACAGTGAGTGTGTGTGAGAAATCCATTCTCTGTGTTGCATACACATTTCAGATTAAGGGCTTCTTACTGTATTGTTGATTTTGGAGTAAATATGCAAAAAATGAGACTAAAGACTATGCAGAATATTGGAGGTAGTTAACTTGTGTACCTTAACTCTAAAATAATTAATGTTCGATGTTCTGCATCTCTTCCTGATTTCACTCTAGAAATAAGTCTATGTTTGCCATAATCAAATAAAGTGTCCCGTGTCCACAGAGCTGGGGAAGGTGAGTCGTAACTGCACGGAGTTTGGCTGGTCAGAGACCTTCCCTCATTACATCGACGCCTGCCTGTATGAGGAAGGAAACAGCAGCCATTCGGTTAGTAAATGACTGTGTCTGCAGCTGTGGCAGATTCAAGGTTTCAGTGAGACATTTTATATGAAAAACACTTGCTGTGCTTGTGTTTCCATTTCAGGACATGTACTACGTGTCGGTAAAGGCTCTGTACACTGTGGGCTATAGCACCTCCTTGGTCTCCCTCACCATGGCCATGGTCATCCTCTGCAGGTTCAGGTACGACTACAGCTGCTACTACAGTTCCACTACCACTGCTGCTTTTACTACAATTATTATCACTTCTGCCACTACTACTGCTACTGCTGCTGCTGCTATGCGTTACCTAATACTGTAATGAACATGAACAGCAGTAAAAAGCGGTATTGGTGTTGTATCAATGACAATGACAGTACAAACATGTATGTGTATTGTAACTCTGCATGCAGTGCTTTTCATTAATAAAAAAATGATATGATGTTCAGTATGTTCATGTCCGTTTCATCTGCACAGGAAGCTGCACTGTACCAGAAACTTCATCCACATGAACCTATTTGTGTCGTTCATCTTGAGAGCTATTTCAGTCTTCATCAAAGACGGCGTGCTGTACGCCAAAGAGGACAGCGAGCACTGCTTCATACGCACTGTGAGTGACACGAACACGCCTGCACACATGGCCACAATGCTCTCTCTTCTCATGATAAAGGGTATATACAGTATATATATATGCTCTTAACTTAACTATGCTCTTAACTGTGTCTCTTCAAACATTCACCCTTGTTGTCTTTGTCTTTTCTCTCCTTGAAGCTGGAGTGCCGAGCAGTGATGATATTCTTCCATTACTGCGTCCTTTCTAACTACTTCTGGCTCTTCATCGAGGGTCTGTACCTCTTCACTTTACTGGTGGAGACCTTCTTTCCTGAAAAGAGATACTTCTACTGGTACATCATCATTGGTTGGGGTGAGACATCAACCACATCACACACTAGATTTCTTATCTGCTAAAATGGTTATAATCCCTACGGTGGATGCAGTGTTATATTTGTTTGTATCGTGTTTCTGTTACAACAGGAACGCCCACAGTGTGTGTGACCATCTGGGCGGTGCTGAAGCTGCACTTCGATGATATAGGGTAGGTTATGAACAACAGAGTTTAGTCTCAGGTTGAAGCATGTCTGATCATGCACTGAATGTGTTGTGTTATCACCCTGCTCTCTCAGTTGTTGGGACATGAATGACAACGCTGCCATCTGGTGGGTGATCAAGGGACCTGTGCTGGCTTCAATTATGGTACTTTACCACTCTAAGTAATGAGGACATAAAATCAATCCTTCCATTACCAAAGATATATATCTATATTTTTTTTAAATCACATTTTTTTCTACAGATCAACTTTGTACTCTTCATCGGCATCATTGTCATCCTTGTCCAGAAGTTACAGTCCCCAGATATCGGTGGAAATGAATCCAGTATTTACCTGTAAGTAATTTTACATTTACTTTTCATTACTTGACATTAAAGTAACATTTTTCATTAGCAGAAATTACACTAATCATTTCAAGATGACTCTTGAGATGTTGTTGTAAAGACTAGATGTTGTGAGGTCACTATGCTGTATGAGCACATATACAAAATGTCTGTATTTATTTAATCTGTGTTTTGAGTTACTTTTAGTTTTCCATTGCTTGTACGCACTCTTTAAAAGGACTGCATTTAAACTACATAACATTTCATAAATCGTTTGGTATGCTATGGTCAGTGGTGGGAAGTCACTCTGATAAAGTAATCCATCAGTAGGTAATGATTACTCTCCTAATGGTGTGATGTGATTACTTTACTCATTACTTTTACATTACTTTCTAAAAGTCTATGAATATATCAGACAGTCCGGCTTTGTCCACAAGGGAAAGAACATTATAATATTATCACCTGTCACATGACCGCCTCTCAACCAAACCATCCCATGTTTATTGCTGTCACAGTACAGCGCTGCTGATGACACGTCATTGGCAGCTGTACTATTAATATTTTCTAATTGTTTTGGGTCCCCTCATAACTCTATACTGACGCTGCTAAATCAGTTTGGACAGCAGGACTTGAAGCTCTGTGGTGGGGTAACATTTCCTTCCCACAAACCAAGGGGAACAGGCAGCCTTATATGGGAATTTAAGGGGCGTAGAGTATAATGATGATGAAATCTCACTAACCTCATGAACAGCTGACAGTCTTCAGGCTGAAAAGAACGATTTATTTAAGTTTGTCCAGGTAAGAGAGTTTGGGGAATCTGACGTGAATCACTCATATGAACAAGCCTCCCAGAAAAAACTATGGGAGGTTTAGAATATGAAAATGTTCTTGCATGAGTCCCAGTGAGTCTGAACTCAATGTGTCGTAAAATGACTCTCTTGAGATTTTTTATCTGTAATGCAGTAATATAATTTTCATCAGGCCAGCAACTGTTATGTAATTGACATTTTACCACAACTTTGAAAAGTAATGAGATTACAGTAACTCCATCCCTGAGAAAGGTAAGCTCAGAGAGTCATATCACTGTGTATAAATTCTTTAAACAATGTTAACCATGAACATTCCTGATATGAGGAAATATATGAAAATGATCTATATTGCCACATATCCCACACAGATCAGTTAATGTGTAATGCGATGATCTTGTTTTGCCAATCCTCTCATCAGTCCTCTCTATGGACTGAATTTACAGTCGAAGACTAGGGCTGTAATTTCTCCCTGTGTCCCTCTGTTGAAAATACACATAAATGTGTCAAATACCAGACAGATAGGATGGGACCAGTTATCATGCATACATGCTTCCATTTTTCCTGCCCCTGAAAAAACACAGACTTGCATGACTGGATGATTAAGCCATAAAGTGTAGTTGAATTTATTGAGACAGATTATTGTCATACCTGCGTGTGCTGATTATAATGAGGACACACATACTGTAGTCCAGTCCTCTCATCATAGGTCTGTGTTATTTTGCAGGAGGTTGGCCCGCTCCACTCTGCTACTGATTCCTCTGTTTGGGATCCACTACACTGTGTTTGCCTTCTCCCCTGAGAACGTCAGCAAGAGAGAGCGTCTGGTGTTTGAGCTCGGCCTCGGATCCTTCCAGGTGACTGTTTCTCCATCACAGCTTGGGTTTAGAAAAGGACAATCTATGTACAAACTGTGGGAAATGAACTTACAGTAACAGCCAGTCAAGGAAGGATGAGGATATTACCAGAAATGTAAACCTGAAAGTAAAATCTTCAAGTCTAAAGTTTTTACCTGTTAAAAACAAAAAAAGTCTAAGCTACTCTAAAAACACTAATAACAGCTTTGAAAGGAAAATGTTCTACTGTAATTTGAATGGTCAGCATATAGATAACCAAACTCTGGATATAATGAGTCAAAAAAGGGACCGCCTGAAACATCTAATTGTGGTTGACAATATTGAAACCAAAAGGCCAGTAAAACAAGTCCAGCTGATTATACTTTGTGCACTTTTTGCTGTAGATTAAAAAGTCAAAGAAATGGAAATCGTACTATACATACATTATTTTGACGGTGCATGAATAAGCATTTGTTTCAGTGTGTTTCATTTCACAAACAGCTGTTTTTAGAGTAGATATGTCAGTGTTTTTTGTCTCATGCTTGGACCCTCCGTGTCTCTTCAGGGCTTTGTGGTGGCCGTCCTCTACTGCTTCCTGAATGGAGAGGTAAACCTCCTTTAAAACAGTTACTGACACCATTATACCAGTTTTCTGAATACACAGTTTAATTAAAGATAACATTACTGTAAACAGCATATCCATAAGGAATAGATGAGGTTTGAAATGCAATTAACCTGAGTTATGCTTTGGATGAGGCTCGTCATTATTTATTTTCAAACAAAAACATCTGGAATTTTTTTGTGATTATTAAAAAAATATTGGAAATAAGGAATGTTTTTTGTAAAAATGTTATTATAAAAACACAATTTGCTGAGCAAACAATTTGTAGTTTAACTGTTCTTAGGAATCTGGCACATAATCAGCAGCTCATGTGCATTTTCTCACCCTTTCATTTCTTCACTTTGTGTTATATGCACTATTTTCTTAGCATAGCTTCTTCTTGAAACAGGAATTGACTTTGGATGTGTGGGGGCATAAAACTCAGCTGAAAAGCAACTTGTTCCTTTTTTAGTGAAAATCAGCGAAAACAATGAGCCTTAAATACAGCACAGACAGAGCTAGAGCGAGACTGAGGGACAGTGAGCTTGTCTCTTTCCAGCGAGGTCCATTAATAATGACCTTGTGAAGTATATCCCTCAAGGTGCAATCGGAGATCAAGAGGAAATGGCGCAGCTGGACGGTGAACAGGTACTTTGCTGTGGACCTGAAGCACCGGCATCCTTCGCTGGCGAGCAGTGGGGTGAACGGGGGCACGCAGCTGTCCATCCTCAGCAAGAGCAGTTCACAGATCCGCATGTCCAGCCTGCAGGCCGAGACCCCGGCCACCTGAGCGGCACCAGCGGGGACGCCACGATCGGCAACGACAACACCTCCGGACCTGACGCCGCCAAGCCTGCCACACCCACCCTCGTCCCGATGACCAGCCTCACCAACCCGTTCCTCAACCCGTACCCCAACCCATACCCAGACGAAAGCATGATGGAAACTCAACTCAACTCCAGCGACCCAGAACAGCCTCTAGTCTGACCTGCTTCAACCCGAAACATGACCGAACCTGAATGTCAGGTGCCAAATAATGAATCTCTTCATGTCCCGACCTCTGACCTGGTTCAGGTGCAGCCAGAGTGAAAAACATCTCCTGTTCCTGAGCAGCCTATCATCTTCAAAGGGCATGATTAGGAATTGTAGTGTATATCTAGTGTCTTGTTGGGCTGTAAAATGCAGAAGAAGCATGGTTATCTCTCTGTATATATTGTGTTAGTGTTGTCTGGTGCTACACTATTTGCTGCCGTATAGCACAGAGGGACCAGTTTATTATTGCAGCCAGAGAGCTCTACAGTATGTGCCCTCTCACAGTGATCATTCCAGTCTGTCTGAGGAAGTTTTCACATTTGTCCTCAAGTTTAACCCTCAAAATGTATTTTAGACTATAACTATACACTGTATTCCTCATTAAATACAGACATCACAGCTGCTGTGCCATTTGAAATGGCTTACTTAAAGACAGACAACACTGGGCAATGTACATACCTTAAAGGGGCACTCCACTGATTTTACACGAGGATCAGTTTACTTGTCATGTTGAGTACTTATCAGCCTGTGAACAGTTATAATGTCTTGTGTGGCTCTTGAGGAGCTGAAAAAAATAACCCTAGTGATGTCATCAGGGTTATTTCAACTTGGGCTTGAAAACCTGCGATACAAACTGTGGGCATTGCGTTTGAAAGATGTGGGTATTTACCAGAGGAGGAGGATCTATCGAAAAGTTACAGTTTGCTGCATTGTGGGAAATGTAGTATCAGTTTTTTTGGAGCTTGCCCCAAACTCTGGACTAAAATTCATGATCTGCTGTCCTCTCCTCTGCTGCTTCGACTCTGACCCAATTTAATGTACACTAAATACCTTCTAACTTTTCACCATCAAGTCAGTGTTATTGATTGAGCTAAGGGTCAGCTGAAACATTATGGACCCCAAATTGGCTATTTTCAGTGGAGTCATACCCAGACTTATTGAACCTGTTCAGTGCTGAAAAAGACATCCAACTACATCATTTCTAAACCAGTGCAACACTCTTGATGCACAACTAGTGACCGTGTATGAAAGCTCATTATTATTTCCCAATACTGGCACAATCCTTCGATTCCTGTGTAAACAGTGACTGATAGACAATATAATGGGTGATGAAGACAACCAGATTGAGGAATGTCGAGGAGAAATTTCATCTGGATCTAACAGGTGAAAAAGCAGTATTTATGAGAAGGACATATTTTCTACAGTTATGTGAAATGCCAAAAAAAAAAAATGAGGGTTAGATGATGACTCAGAGGGTCTTCTTCAGATGTGTGCACAGTGCTGAGGTTTGCCGACTACGACCACAAACACAAACCTCTCCTTTAAAGCTCAGCACTGAAAACTAGACGTCTGAGAAGAAGACACCTTTGGAGATCAGTATGTCTGTAGTTTTAAACAGCCGTTAGTACAGAAAATGTCAACGAAAATGAACTCATGACTGAAGCATCATGAGTTCAACTGCATGCATGAAACTGCATTTATTGTCCATGTGTTTTTGGGGTTTTTTTTTGGTTGTTGTTGTGAGAATTCAGTGTTTAATTGGATGTTAAATTTCTTAACAGTTTCTTTTTCTTCATAAACTTTCAGTGTCTATCGGGCTGTTGTGGAGGCGATGTTCTGTAATACACTGTCACTTTTTAAAGCTGAGCCTCTTCAACAGCCTTCTGCAGGAAGTTTCAACATTGTACTGGTCGAAGTGAAGGTGTAGACCAACCGGAAACATCACAGCACTTCACTGTTTTTGGATACAATTTCCTGATTTGTTTCTGAAAAATGACCATTTGAAAAATCCATGTTAATTTGGATTAATGAGGGTTTCTTTTCAGACAAATCGCTCGTAACATCTTGCAGTGTCACTGTCTTGCTGCAGTTATTGTCTCTGGTGGCATTTGCTCTCTTTATGCTTGAAAACAAGCAAATTGAGATGGATGTTACTTTCGGAGAGGGACTTTTAACTCGGGGGTACTTCTCTCATTCCAAAGACGAATTAATCGACTCCTCACTGAGTTTTTGCACGGCCGTATCTGTTTGCAAAGGCTGAGTTAGCTTTGCAGCTGATGTCACTGCAGATTTTTCCTTTGGTCTGACCTGACTATCCTTCTGAATCCCAATGCTCGACTCTACTTTGTGTCTCCAAAAGTGCCTTTAAGCACAAAACAAGTATTTTGACTTCTGTTGATGATTTAAAACAAAAAAGAGATTTGTCTTTTAATTTCACAACGAAACTGTAAAGTAAAGAAAAGGGTTGAACAAAGTGCTTTTATGATGCTTAAGACGGAATCAGTATTTTAAACCTGGAGGCCTTCAAAGTACTTTAACTCGTCTTTTCTAAAGATGAGCAGAACATACGACGATATATCACATGCACACAAGAATAAATGTTTTAGTTTTTTTATTTTACTGACACATCCTTTATTTTTCTCTACAGCAGAAAAATGGAAAATTACTGAACTGTAAAAGGCCTTGTGTACCTGAACCACGGCAGACTTTTCTTTATGATATTCTTCAGACATTTTTCTACTAAAATTGTCCAAGGGGCTGTATTCTAAATTTCTATTAAATATGGCTGAATTTCTCATTTCTGCAAGGAATGAAATGATTTGATCCAACTGCAAATGTCTGAAAGTGTCTCTAAAGACAAACTGGAACTGGAAAACTCCAAAACAAAAACAAATGAGTGAATTCTTTGATTAACAGATATTTGCTGTTTCTTTTCTGAATACACATTATTTATGATTGATAATAATAGAAAGTACATCTGCTCAGTTTGGTATTCTACTGTAGTTAAATGTTGAGTTCTTCTCCTCATTCCCTGTTTGAAGTCACACAATAAACATTGGTAATTTGCAGGTAAAAAGACGACAAGTACGGAGTCCCGAAAAAGACAAAATGTTGTTAAATAGTAATTATTATTTAAAGATAAATAAAAGAACAATATCAAAAAAGTATTAATTTATTTCATCAACTGATAAAGTAAAAGTATGAAACTTCATATTTCTTAACATTTTGACAGTTTCAGGTCTTCATAAAATCAAATCAAATCAAGCTTTATTTATATAGCACCTTTCGTGCAAAATTGCAATACAAGGTGCTTAAAGGGACAGTTCACCCCAAAAATCAAAAATACATATTTTTCCTCTTACCTGTAGTGCCATCTAGATTGTTTTGGTGGGAGTTGCTGAGTTTTGGAGATATCGGCCGTAGAGATGTCTGCATTTTTTGAATATAATGGGACTATATGACACTCGACTTGTGGTGCTCAAAGCGCCAAAAAAATACATTTGAAAGACTCAACAGCAACGTCTCTTTCCAGAAATCATGACCCGGTTACTCAAGATAATCCACAGACCTTGTTGGGAGCAGTTTCATGTAGGAACTAGAAAACACAAGGTCTGTTGAGACTTCACCACAAGGTCCATTAGTAGCTGTTCTGGATCTTTAGAACATGATCTTTATGTAATAGCGATAATGTACAGTGAGCCAGTTAATTTCGCAATAATGACCTGCTCGCTGTACATTATCCTGCTTATTACACAGATATTTACTAAAGAAATCAATAATTTGGCACCAAATATTGATTTAAAAATGATTTTTAAACGTTTTTTTTGCCACAGGACTGCTTTCTGCATATTGATACGATTGGACTTGAGAGTCTATAATCAGAACTGCGTCCATAGCAGCGGTCGGCTCTGTAGAATGCCGTAATTGACCAATCAGAATCGAGTATTCAACAAAGCCGTGTAATAACAGCAGATAGAGTTTGCCTTGTCATGGAATTGTAGATTTCAAATTTCTGGACTTTAGGGAATTCTTGTCCAAGTTAATCCCTTTTTTAAAATCTCATTTAATTGTTTTTGGTCTACATAACGGTATATAACCATTTTTTCAACAGTAATTTAGTCACTATATTAACTGTGTATCAGGTTCTAAATAGACACTAAAATGTAGTAACTGCAATTTTATTAATTAATTTATTTTACCAGAACAAGCCTAATTTTAAATATATAAGTCCAAATTCCCAGAAACGGTAAAGTGTCCTCAATGGTAGCTACAGCCCTAAATCTTTCAACATCATTTCAGTCACTATATTTCAATGTCCATCAGATTTTTACTAGACACTGAAATATAGTTAGTAAAATTACGTAGACAAAATGTGTGTAACCTACATGTCTAAAAACGTTCACTTTTTATCCAATTTTTGTCCAGTTTTACTCTAAATGTCTATACATCTCTTGACCTGCAAATTACCAAATTCATTCTTTCTGGGAGTCCAGACCATTCAAAGGCAATGAGAGAAAAGAAGGCCTGACCAGAACTTTGTCCCGTTGCTCTGCTGTGTATGTATTCAGTGCAACCTGAAATAATAACAGTGCAGATCCAACAGCAGCCATAAGAGGGCCCTGTTTCATCTGCTGATGTTTGGGGAAAGGGCTGGACAATCACCACCTCTGCTCTGGTTCAGTTGAATGTTCAGTCGAGTTCATTACAGACATTATGACAATCTCACCAGGTCATGAGCCTAATTTTGTGGATGTAGTTATAACGTATTTCCTTAAGTGTTAATATGGGAGTTGGAGCCTTATATTGCCAGTACTATGTTGATGTCAGACAAAGATGTTGCTATTATTATAAGAATAAATATTCATTTGAACCTTTTGTTTTGAATTATTAAGTAGTTAGATGAAGTGTTTGAAAGGTCTGTAGCCAACCTTTGTGACTAAATAAACTGCAGTTTAAATGTGAGAGACAGAAACAAGCTGCCAACGTTATACCTTGTAAATGGAGTTTTCTGTGGTTCAAAGTGAATAGCTGTCATTTAAAAACTTTGCGCTGTGATTGTTCTCATAATTTTTTTTTTATGGTGATCGTGTTTGCTAAAAGTATAAAGCCTCCTGTTATGCCTCTGTACTCTCTAATAGGCTGATGCATGCGTGTTAAATCGTTTTGATCTCATTTGACCAGCAGATGTAATCACAAGGGAGGTTCGAGCTTTCAGGCCATTAAGGGAATCTGAGCTGTGTCCTTGTTTTTCGAATCCGCTGTAACGAGTGGATGAGGCAATTAATAAGCTAGAACACGGATATTGGGTTTCAACTGTGAATGATTATTGAATTGTAGCTCTAGTCTCATCAGGACCCATCGAATACTTTTTCCTTTGAATGTTAATCCTTGCAGACATGAGGAGAAGTAAAGTGCCATAAAAACTGCTGTACTCTTTTTGTTCTTATTGATTTTTACTGCAGAGCATGACAAGAAAATTGGTTTTAAATGTTTTTCTTTTTAGCTTTTTGATGGTGGTTATCTTTATTGAATTGCTTCATTGTACCGATTGCCTGTTTAAATCAGTTAGAGGTAAAAAAAAAAAAGGGGGGCTCAGCAGTTTGTGTACTGATGGCTGAATGTAAAAGTAACTTAAAGCACTCTGCTGTGAGCCTGCTTCTGTCTGCTCCTGAGCTCTTCTTTTTTCATTTGATCTCTTTCACTGCACAGTGCACCATTTTATCTTGTTTCGGTGTGCACATTAGAAGGGTTTTTTGTACATTATGGACGTATCGACAATAAATGTTTTTAACTTGTTGGCTCAATGTTGTGTGTCGTAAATATTCATAAGTCTTCTGGCTTAAAGGGTAAGGCTGGTGGTATTCTATGTTTTTTATTGTCAACAAATTCTACGTGTTAATCTTTCAATACTTTTCAATTTCCCTACCCTGTCGCATTTGTTACTAATAAGATGTAAATCTTTAAAAAATAGCTCACAAATTTATAGTTTAATTTTTTAAAAAAAGGCTCAGTAATTTCCTGAAACAGCTCACTGTAGTTTTTAGCAAACATTACTCAATCAGGAGGAAATAGTGCATTTGTTGGGGACTATTTTCAGCGGTGGATTAATACACATTTGATGCACTAGAGATTATTTTTAGGCAGGATGGTGTGTGCGGGATTGATTCAAAATAAACTGTCATCAGTACAACCATGTGGCTCATTGATGTGTTTTTAACTGTTGTTGGACTAAAATGTATAAAATTCGTATTAATCCGCCACTGAAAATAGTGGCAACAAATGCACTATTTATTCATGTTTGAGTAACGATTGTTAAAAACTACAGTGGCCAGCTCTTTTAGAAAATTACAGAGCATTTTTAAAGATTTCTTCAGCTGGAACCAATGGGTTAGGGGCTGAGTGCCACAGACAGGCTAGGGAAGTCAGAAAGTATTGTGAAACAGACTAACACATTGTTGGTTTTGGTCTTTTCAGGTGATTTGTTGACAACAAGAAAAATGTAGACGATCACCAGCCTGCAATGTTTGCCCCCAGCCCAAATAAGAAAACACCAAATGAGAAACTTGTATTCATGTAGTAAACCAGAACCTGTAAAAGAAACATCACTTTTTCAAGTAAGAAAAGAGAAATGACACTATAAATGGATGTAATCCAAAAATCAAAGTCCTGACACAACATGACAAGCTTTCTTTCAAAAACATCACATCAAAACATGCTTAGTTAATGTCATCCTCCACTTCCTCACTACTACATTTTAAATTTGATGAAAGCGCTGTGTTTGTGATTTAAGTACAGTTCTTATCACGTCTTGAATCTGACACAACACAGAAGCACATCTGTTATGCTGCACGGCAAAGACTCAAGTGCATGGTATAGTATCACAATCTTATATGATTTTGTTACACAGAATTTGAATGCAAACCTACTGTAGGCGCAACCCTCCTGAACTGCAGAGAAACAGTGAGTTATACTTTATGATAAAGGCACTGTAGTGGTCAGTAGCTGAGTAATGTAATATTCCCTATGAATAATACTGTACATATCTACATATACATATACAGTGTACTGAACATACCTGTTAACTGCCTACCAAGTCGAAACACAGAAAAAATATAAATTCAAAGCATAAAAACACAGACACTTACAACTTAAACGGCTCATCTAGTCTCCCAAAATGATTTCTCAGAGGAAACAAGTTCTGGATTAGCATTACTATTAGCATAGCAATCAGTAACTGGGCATCACTAAACCTATGCTAACAAATAAGGAAATGTACAGTATAATTTTCTCCAGATGTTGCAATATTACAGCATATAAGAATAAAACTAACTTACATGTATGATACAAAAAATGTTAAATATAAATACCAACTTCAACATTCTATTTTAAAGTAAGATGTTAAATCCGTTTTCATCTATTATTTATGACTGTTTTTTATAGTAACAAGGTAATTCAATATGGTTTATAAATCTGTTGGAGGAACTGTATTGTTGTCATAAAATACATGTAAACTCTAGTTGAGTATATTTCCATTCACGCAAAGACATAAAAACAATAATCTGACGAATAAATAGCTTTTACAGTCTAGTGCTCCAGATGTGCGCTAGTGCACTGTGCAACATGTTGCATGCAGAGCCACTGATGGTTACACGGGCACATTCCATTAAACTAAGAAAGTTTCATTTTATAAGAATTCTCTCTGTAACATGATTATATTGTACTGCCCGACATTCAAGAGACCAGTGGCACTGAATTAGTAACAGCGAGAATAACTCTAATGACTGGCACTAATCCATAAGGTAAAAGTATAAAAAAATAAATAAATGCAGACCTGCAGAATTGAGTAGCAGTAAGTGAATAAGTAGTGATTCATGTTTTTTTTTCTGTCTCAAAATATTGTGAGGATGTTATGTGAACAGCGTGTCCTTTCAGGGCCTGTGGTATATGCAAACTGGGCAAGCTGGAAGATAATCACCTGTAAACTCACTAGAGTGATTTTGAACTGACTGCTCATAAAGAACAATAAATGCTTAAATATGAGCACAAAAAGTGGTGCAAGGGTAGCGGAAGTTCTTTTAGACTGGTCTGTAGTGTTAGGCCAGTCTTAGATCTACAAAAATAAAGACTTATTTAGACTTACTTTAAGCCTAAAGTTAGCCACCCTACCCCCAGGCTAACTCAGAACTAAAACCGATGTTTCCATGGTAACAATCAGAGACACCTGCTGACCGTGACACCTGCTAACCGGTGGCACCAAATAACAAAAAAAGAGGAAAACATAATTTGTGGTTTGCTAACAATGCTGTGGAGCAAGCAATGAGAAGGGAAATAGTTGTTAGAGAGCACAGTAACCTGTTGGAAATGTACAGCAGCGAGGACATCGTCAGTCATCGTCATTTGGAGCCTGACTGACGAGTTAGCAGAAATACTGAGCCTTGCCACATTAAAAAGCCACAGCATTGCAGCTCTGCTACAGGTCTGAACTGCACTGAGATTTTACACTACTCAAGGTGTTTGTATTGTTACACTCTTCACAGAATTTTCGCAGTAAAATTACCTTGTAACTGTTGAATTTAATATAATTGGCTGTGTTTAAGTCGTGGGTGGGAAGCCGGTTAGGGATTGAGTTCTTCTTGCTGCATTAGTGACTCCTACTGGCTGGTCAATGTGACTGCACAGAGATTAGTAGAACTGTTGGAGATCTCCAATGTGAAAATCCCATGATAGCGTGACTCTCCCAGCCCTCTACAGGACAACAGTTAGCAGAGACAAGGACTGCACTGTTGGGTGAACTGGTCATTCCAAATTGGGAGACAATGGGGGGAAGTCATGAAAAAATTACATTTTTGAATTTTCAGAATTTTTTTAAGCTTGAAAATGGTGGAGATGCTCCACTAATTAACCTCACAGCTGCAAGAAATGTCTGACTGTTCTCTCCTGCTCCTGCTCCTCCTGATTTCGTTGATGCCCATTTGATGGCTTAGCATTCAAAAATATGGGCAAATACAACACAAATATATCATTTTACCACAAAACAGAGCAGTTGAGACTTGAACCAGAAGGACCCAGGGGAGCTGTGACAAAATAAACTAATCATAATTCTTACAGTTTTATAATACGGTTGATTTTTCATTTGATATATCTAAAGAAAATGACAGGACAATGTGTTGAAGCCACATTCACTGTGTACATGCTGTGATATCGGTGCTTTTGTAAAAGGGGAGAAATGATTTGGTTGTGAGTAAGATGTGGAGGAGGGACCCCAAAGCAAAATCTTGCCTATGATGAACATGAAAAGCAATAGAAGATGTGATCTCTCTGCCTGCCAGTAATAAAGCCTGTAAGTTGAAAACATTGAAAAACATAGAAATAATTAATATCATGGGAGAAAGTTTAATGTGAAAGACGTGTGGGATATTGTGAATAAAAACGTTAGACTTAAGTTAACACTTAACACAATTTGGCAGCCCATGAGGGATTCTGCAAATAATTCGTACCATATAAGTTAAGAGTTACCTTAAACATTCTACAATCAGGCTCTGTGGTTGAGTCACTTGCTCAGGACGTTGTCCAAATACCAAGCAGGTGTTGTAACACAGGACATGAAGACCAGTGCTGTCGAATGTTCCTCAGACAGTGGAGACGTTGCTGGGTGTGAGGGTGTGTGTCTCTGAGGCCAGCTGGTCTTTGGGGCTGGATTTGTCCAGGACGGATATCTGAGTGACCGTGCTGCTGTCAGTGAACAGCGTGCGCCGCCGTTTACTGTAGCTCAGGTAACTCTGAATCTGCCACTTCCAAAACCTCTTCTTCAGTTCTGCCTGCACCTGAACACACACACACCAACATCCGCATATGAAAAAACACAGAAATAAAACTAAACATTACAATAATTTTTTTTTTAATTTCTCACCTGTCAAATAGCCATAGATATGGCTATTTGACAGCTATAGATATAATTTATTACAGTGAGATATGAAAATCAATATTTCTTTTTTGTAAAAGACAAGATATTTATTTATCCCGAGGGAAATTGTTAACTTACTAAGAAAAGGAATTATTTCTTGCATTGAAAGCCCTGCACACCCCTGGTACACCGACACAGGTGTTTTGACTTATTTTGCCTGATTAGACGTCATGATTGACATCTTCCTCACTTTCTTGTTCGTTTTCTCTCACCTGTCACAGTGGGACATAATAAACATTTACCATTTTTATTAAAACCCTGACTTGACCTCACGTAAACCCTATCAATGCTCCGCACACTTTCAACCTGATCAGAAATCTAATCAACCAGAAAAAGCAGAGCAGAGTAATCAAAACACCTGCATGAGTGTGCAGGGCCTTCATAAAGGTTGCTTTTAAGTAGCACATTCTGAAACCTCAGAGCGTCCTCCTTAGTCACACCAACCGTAAGAGTTTTCACAAAGGCAATATAACTGCATCAGAAAATAAAGGTGGTGAGAATCTCAAGCAGGTTTAAAGTCTTGTCAAATTGATTTTTAGAGCACAATATCTCTATAATGGCCGCCCAGAGTTAGGAAATTAATCTAGAAACGTACAGTATGCTTTGGATGATGATTAACAGCATGTAAAATAGGGATAACTTGTGGTTGATTGGGTGAGACATGCAAACCACTTGTATGGTCCTTTAACTATCAATAAATATGAACTAGAATTCAAGTATATTGAACAGTAATAATTATTTAGGATCACTAATTCTAATTAGATCATTTTAATTATGTAATAATGAGCCAAATGTTTCATAGTATTTACTTACCTCACCATTCAGGAAACAGTAGAGCAGGGCTACCACGAATCCCTTCAGAGCAGAAAAATATTATCCAAAACTGACAAATATTAAATATTCAAATGTATAGTGTACATTCTGAGCAAACTTGTTGACAGTGTTACTAAGTTTCCATGAAAAACATGCACTTTATATATTTAACATACTTGTTTTGGATCAGAGAGCTGTTTTGTCTCCTAACTTTAATTTGTATCTGTGTTGTGTGTTTTACCTGAAAGGATCCCAGACCGAGCTCGATGAAGATTCTGGCCTCTGCTCCTGTGTTTTCTGGCAGGAAGGCAAACACCATGTAGTGCATCCCAAACAGAGGGATGAGAAGCAGAGTGGATTTGGCCAGCCTCCTGCACACGTCGTAAAAAAAGACGCATGAAGACAACATACACTATGTGTCTGCAGGTGTCTATGTGTTTGTACATGTCAGCATGTGGAAGGACATTTATTCTCTCCTCACTTGAAGTGACTGGTATCGTTGCCACCGACACCAGGGGATCTCAGCTTCTGGACCAGAATACGGATCACATTGATGAAGATGATGAAGTTCACCTACACGAAACAAATGAAGCGATGTCAAGGAAAATGGGAGAGAACCACCACAGTATTTGTGCTACAACTGCAGCCATTTGTATGTGCTGGCCTGCTGTTGTTTTATCACATTAAACCTGCAGTGACAAGGACTGCGGTACAAGGGAATTTGCCATTCCAAATGTGGGGAGAAAAAGGGGGAAATGAAAAAAAGTTTTCTGGAAGCAGAAAGCTTGCGGCAATCAACCTCTCACTCAAAAAAATGACCTGGGTTTTCCGACCACAAGTTTCCCCTACACCTTAAAATCATCATGTTGCCACTGGAACATGCACCTAAGACGATTCATTAGTTGTAGAGATCAATGCCTGTGTCTCTCTTCCAGTCAATGGCACTAATAGAGCTGCTTAGATTAATGCAGAATGTCTTCAGGACTAACACAATAGGCCCAGTTGCTTTTGACTTAGTACTTCACGTAAGTTATGTAATTGAAAAGATTTTTTTTAAATAAAAAAAAAAAACTAAACTAAAAAAAAATTTTTTTTCTTGATGGCACAGAAGCAAAACACTCGGCCATCACTGCAGAGATGGGGGTTCAGTCCCTGGCCGCTGAGCAATACGCCCTCCCAGTGAAGCTTGTTGAAGCTTTCCCCAGACCGGCAGAGGGGTCAGCAGTGACAAGGACTGCAGTACAAGAGAATTAGCCATTCACACCATCTGGGAGAACATTTTTATATAAATAACGTAAAAAATAAAAGTTTAATGGGAGCAGAAAGCTTGTTTCAACCTCTCACTCACACAAACAAAACAAAATCACACCAGCAGGGAAAAAAGGAAGTTCACTGATTAGCTGTTTGTGTTAAGTGCCAAATATAACAAGTTTCCCTGCTTCCAAGTAGGAAATGAATCAACTTTCCTTGACTTGTTATTATTGTAACTAATGTGAACAAGTGTCTACCGTGTAGTGGTACAGTAGCTGGTATTCACAACACAGGCCTGATCCAAGATTGAGGGCTCTTATAATTCTTTAATAGCTCCCACTGTAACTGCTCTGTACTCACCAGCAGCGATGCAGTTATTGGAGCTTTTATGATCCACCAGATGAAGGCCACATCTGTGTCATCCCAGCACCTGAGACACACAACAGACATTAATGAGATAAACAAGGCAGTCACGAAGTACAATATTGTACATCTCGTCACAAAACACCCGGAAACTCACTGTCCACAGACAGAACACTGTGTTAGAAACAGTGGAAGCAAATCCTTATGGGAAAGTCTAAATCTAAATCCAAGATTAACTTTCAGTCATCTTTCACCCCCGCTGAGTATTTTGTAAAACCACTGTGCATCATACACTTCACAATCATCCACTCATCTTGCAATCACCATGATGTATTAAACATAAAAAGCTATGCTAATGAGCTAATTAATAAATTTGACTGTTACATATTTAGTGACTATCTCTTCATGTGACACATGGATGTTAGTAATATCTTAACCTTGAAGAGGTACAGTAGTTCAGTAACTATCATTTTTCTATCATTTTGATATCATATGAATATATATTTTTAATATATATTTTTCAAGTGTGCAGTTTCAAAGGACTAGTTTGACATTTTGGGAAACATGCTCATTTGCTTTCTTGCAGAGAGTTAAACGAGAGGATTGACACCACTCTCATATCTGTCCGTTAAATTTAAGGCTACAGCCAGCAGCCAGTTAGCTTAGCTTAGCACAAAGACTGAAAATGAGGGAAACAGTTAGCACCAATATACAGTATACCATGTATTGAGCTACAGAGGTGCTGGTAGGTGGATTTAGTTACGTTTGAACAGAGCGAGGCTAACTGTTTCCCCCTGTTTACAGTCTTTCTGCAAAGATAAATGGCTGTAGCTTCATATTTACCGTACGGGCATGAGAGTGGTGTTGATTGACCTTCTCATTTAAGTCTCTGCAAGAAAGCCAAGTGTTTTTCCCAAAACTAACTTCTCTAATTCCTTTAAAGGGGGATATTTACTAAGCCTGTCGCAAATTACCATCAGGGGCGCAACATTTTGCATCACTGCAATTTTTCAATTTAGCAAGGTATTTACTAATAGGGCTTTTCCACGGGTCCGGGTTGGTCCTCATGGACATGGTGAGCAAGGTAGGCAACACCTTTTACCGTGCCACCACTTTGTCATGGAAAAACCTGTCGAGTTGTGTCAGTCCGGCTCGCCTGCTCATGGCTCTGCACAGCATGGCTCGTCGCGACTACCCCCCACCCCCCTCCACAATGGAAAAACCCTGTAAGACTACAGACGGATATGAGCAGTCGGTGATTTGTTCATTTTTAACGGGGGAGGTGGCCCAATGGGAGCACCCCATGACTACACGTTGCTACTTGTCACTTTGATCATGGTGACACTGCTCTATAGAGTATATAGACTATAATATAGTATAGAATTGAGTATTTATAGTATATAGTTTAGAGAATATTATAGATCCGTGACGAAACTGACAGAAGGGCGGGACTGAGAGACAAAGGTGCAATTACAAATCTGTCTGCTACTTCCACACCACGAACAGCGCCATGGATTTATCAATACACAGCACAGTCAGGCTACTGATATTTCAGAGCCATGATCGGGGCCACAGATTCTAACTTGTACAAACTTCAGTCAGAAAAAGGATCAATGAGTCAGGCGGACTAAACAACCCATCTGCCCCTGTACTCTCTCTGTAGATTAACAAGGAGGATTCATTTTGATCATTTTAATAACAAGGGGGATAGCATCCCTCCCTCATCCCCCCTCAAATCGCTTACTGGACATATGAGCCCAGCCCGAGTTCATCTGATTTGCATAAATGAGAAGTGATGCTAGGTTGTTTTGACCCATGTTGTGTATGTCTGGAAACCAATGGAGCATGATTATTTTTCAAAGTTTCCTCATTTTTATGTGACACTTTCTCTGATATTCTACTGCGGCAGCTCACCCCCTGTTATCGTAGAAGTTTCGAGTGAGGATCCACGCCGTTATGATTATTGTTGGGAGACCTGGGAGGCACAAACAGAGTGACCTGATCATTAGGAAAGAGTCCAAGCGGAGCTCTAACAAGAGACAGAGAGAGGAAGGAAGAAAGAAAATGAAGGTAAACAGAGACAGGTGAAAGAGAAGGAGCACGATCAGCAGGGCACCCACCCCAGCCGATGAGTATGTACCACCAGAAGTATTTCTTCTGGAAGACAAAGGTGAGAGCGAGCAGCGTCTGCAGGTACATGCCCTCCACCAGCAGCCAGAAGTAGTTGGCCAGGATACTGAACTGGAAGAAGGCCACGGCTGATTTACAGGATGTCTGTGGGACGAAAACAACAAAAGCCACAAGCATCACATTAGTTTATCTGGAGTGGTCGTAATGGTAATGGCCTCTCTCATCACTTTATGAGCCACAGCGAGGTCTGTAATCATAATACGTTTGAGGGCAAAGAAGGTTATAGCAGGTTATAGAAAATTTGCGCCTTTATATATATATATATATATTTATATATATATAAAAAGGTGGAAATTTTCTGCTTGGTCAGACGCAACTGAAGCTGTGGTTGTGGGTTATATTATACTTTAATTAAGGTTAAACCCTGGGAGGGTGTGTGGAGCCGGGGCTAATGATGCATACACATCATATTGTACAGACTACAATATAACTCTTTGCTAACCCTCTACTTAGTATTTTTCAATTTTGGCTCAAAATATAGAAGCACCACCGGACTGCATCTTTTCCCTTGATGATGATCCCATGATAAACAGCAGGGCTATGGCTACGTACTGACGTGTGCTCAGCACACAGAAACTTTTACAAAGGGCCATGAATGTGCTTCTGACTGTCAAAGCTGCAGTGTGTTCCCAGCGTGGACACGGAGAGTCTGACAGCAGCTGCTCACGGCTGGTTAGCTGCCTGTCGCTCACTGTGGTCGGTGCCCCCCCGCGCTGCACACATGAGGCCACGGCCCCTACAGTGTTTGTCCTGCAGTCTTCTGTCGCATTTTTTAAATATGCTGGGGAGGGAGGGAGCTAGCAGAATCTGGGGTGCAGTTACTCACTCTCCTTTTTTTCTGGTTTGGTCTCCACCAACTCCTGAGAAAAATATCTGGCATTTTAGCTGCTAAATGTTCCACTGTCTTCACCAGCTAGCTAGTTAGTAGGAATTGAGTAATTGAATACTGATTAACAGATTTTCCAAGTAGTTTGATCGCTACTGTAGGCCTATTTTCACACTCACTTTCATTGTTAACTTTTTTCCAACACCATCGCCTCATCTATTTATAATAACTCGTTTTCATTTTTTCTGTCACAGATTATACGTTTCCCTCCCCAATCCCTCTTTCTTTTTGTCTAAAAAAACATTCTTGGTTCAGATACAGCACAGGAGCTTTCTCATCATCTTCTCTCTCTCATGGTCCTTTTCACCCAATTGAGTCATGGTGATGTGCCGATGCTGGTCCCTCATCGGCTCGCAAGAGGGACACTCACCTTCATTCTAGGCAGCCTCATCAGCAGAAAAATAGGAAGAGAAACACTCGTCAACGATGCGCTCACAGGCTCTGCTCAGTCGGCCCGCATTTCAATCCCACTCCTTCCAGCTCTCTATGATAATAAGCTCTTCTGAGTTTGTGAGGTTGGTGTCCAGAAAACAAAATGCAGTTATCCTTCCCGCACCCCAACCAACTGACTGTATTAACTTGACAGAAGTAATTCAGTTGTTCATTTTCTCTGTAATAACTATCACAAGTGGAAAGTAAATAAGGGTATTCACTTACCATTGCGCTCCTATAACATTGTCAGACTCTTGTTGGATTAATTTAAAAAAAAAAGGACAAAAATCAATGCAGTAGAACCAGAGATCTTTTTTTATCTGTGCATTCTTCTTCCTGGTCAAAACCTGGTGCCAACGTTATCCACAATTTGGGTGTGTTATGCTAGTAGTGGCTAACGTAGCCTTGAGCTGCTAGCCTCAAGCAGAGATGAGGAGCGAGCTACAGAGGTCTGGTAAACTCACTTCTTTCTAACTTTTTCATTTTCAAACTTCTGTCTTCAGCCCCAACCGAGGCTGACTCAAATGACATCACTTGAGGACATTTATCTGGCATTGTGCAGCTCCCTGTGGAGCCTTAAATGGCTTTATACAGTAGCCTACAACATATATGTAGTAGTTCTGTAGTACTTCCCAAGACTTGGAGAGGTCACATTTGATGGAATGTCCCTTTTGAAAGACTCAGAGGATAATATTTATAGCTCCACTTCCTTTATGACTGTAGATAATATTTATTATCAGATCTGAGATCCAACATGTGACAATGTCATAAAATCATAAAATTACTACATCTTTCTACGTTTAACTTACTTTCCTGATGTATTTTCTTTCCTTTATTATTTCTTCTGTCAATCATTTTTCTTTATATCCAATATGAGATTAGATTATAAAATATTGGTGTAATTTTATACTTTATTTTCTCATTTTTTCTCAATTGCTTTTTGTTTTTCCTGTCTTCCCACCTTATGTCTCTCATAATTTCCTTCTTCCTTCTGTGTTTTCCTTCCTAATTTTCATCCTTCCCTATGCCATGTCTTTTTTTCCTTTCCTTTTTCAACTGATCTGAAAGCATAATGCTCACCCAACAACAAAACTTTGCTCTACCCGTCGTCAATTTCTCAGTATTTTTACTTTTGATACTTGAATACATTTTACTGCTACAAAATGTTTACCGTTTCTTCATTTTTGAACACAGGACGAGGGCATCCTGTATTCAAAAATGTTTAATGGGCAGATTGAAGGACCCATATCCTTTACTGTATTAGTAATAAGGTAAAGGATATGGGTCCTTCACTTGTAAATATAGACACATGAATGAAGCTGTTTTTGGGTTTCAAACTCACAGTAGACATGAAGCAGTGGTCCAGGTTTTCATCAGAAAAAAGAACGCCATCTTTAATGAAGACAGCGCTCGCTCTCAGGATGAAGGAGAAGAACAGGTTGATGTGGATGTAGTTCCTGGTGCAGTGGAACTTCCTGTACAGCAGAGAAAAGCTTTCCTGAGTGATTTCATTTCTTTAAAGGAGGGATCTCTGTGTGAAACACATTTGGGGTATTTGTAAAAAATAAAAAATTCAAGCTTTAAACCCTGGTAGGTTGGGAAACCCTGTTTGGTTGAATTTAGTTTAGTTTAGCAAGTACCTTTTGAGGGGAAACAACAAGTCCTCCAAATTAAACGACAAAATAAGTCATTTGTCCATGCCCTCTAGAACGACACATGTATTTTCTGATCTGACGTCCCTACAGTATCTACAGGACAACATTATTTGTCTGTGTCTTCAAAAACCATTACATATCACTGTTGAAAAACATAAATCTGTTTTATGATGTGACAATGCTCTGGTTAAGGTTTGGGTAGGTTTAGGCACAAAAATTACTTTAAGTTCAGGGAAACATCGTGGGTTGGGTTAAAATAAGTACTTTGCTAAGATTAGGGAAAAATCATGTTTGGGTTAATATGACTACTTCGTTAAGGTTAGGGGATCTTCGTCGTCATGGTTACAATAACAAACATGTAGTTAAGGTTAGGGAACGATCATGTTCATGCTTGGAAAAAATTGTTTGACTCGTGGTTGAAAACGGGAAGCAAAAAGCTGCCTCACGTGTTAAAGTCCCACATTTTGTTGACTGATCAATCCAACTCAACCTCAATAACGTCACCTGTCTTCCTCCTTTGCTCCCGCCATGATTACTACAACCGCTAGAGGGCACTGTCACTTGCATGTAAACATATGTCTGATGCTGTTGTTGTTCTTGGGAGGACAGTCTCGGAAACAGTGTTACCTGAACACAGTGAAGACAAAAATAGCCGATATAAGAGAGATGAGGGAGGTTGCATAGCCAGCGGTGTACACCTGTTTGAAGTTGGAGAAGTATGTTGTCTGAAATGCAAGAAAAGACAAAATAGACTAAAATAAATAAACCAATGTTAGCATTTACATCTTAACAATGAACTGCTCACTCACACTCTTCACACTTATCCTTACAGGTGTTAATTAATGTGATGAGAGAATTCAGTTGAATAGTGGCAGTCAATGCTTTTTAACATTGCTGTCTGGTGGAAGATAATGTACCTACAAAGATGATGACGTGACTTGTCACCTTTGGAAACTCCTTGTTCTTGTGAACAATTATTCAAATTCAATTTAATTTAAATCAGTGAAGCTGCTGTCTACACCAGTATAACATCTCATTTTTCACTTGCGCTTTACGGTTTGACAGTTGATTTGCACTTGAGTTCAAAGCGTTTCTCTTGAGCAAAGCATCTCTGTATGAACAGGCACGTCCATCACACTACTTCCTCCTTTGCTACTTAGAGAGGCGAGTCAATATTTGCCCGACAGCAAGAGGTCACTTTAAGGAAAACATAAATATAGGACATTTTTATCATTTTAACAAATAACCAATGCTGTAATTTTCCAGCCGCGAAGGCTTCATGTTCATGTCTCAGAGAAGGAGAGAACTATCAATCATCTATCTTACAGCCTGCTTGAAATAACATCTGTCCTTCAGCCTTACCCAATCATCATAAGCAAAATTATGGGCTGTTGTTGCAAGTCTAGTATTTAAAGTCCCTTAGTGAGAAGTGAGAATTTGTATGTTAGCCAGTCTACAGAAGAGCAATACGTTTTGTCTGATGAGTCCTCAAATATCCACCAGTAGTGATGCTGAAAGTGATAAAAATATGCTTTGGCATCTTCAACATATTTACACCACGGCCACATCCTGAGGGTAACAGTCATAACAGCGACCAGACAAATCCAAATGAGAAGGGAGCAAGAGAGCAGAATGATTACAGTGAATGGACTCACAGACGGTGTAGTTTGTTTCCTTGCAGAATAAGTCAGATAGAAGTCAGACCGAACGAGGAAACTACACAGAAATAATCGGCTAAAACATTTACCTCTGGTTCTGTCTCTTCGTACTCTGTGAACTCGCAGGCCTCCTCATAGGAGGGGTAGAGCTCGGACCATCCATCCTCAGTGCAGTTCCTGTAGATGTAACCTAAAGAAAAACACATAAACCTCTGAGTGGCAAGTAGTAGGGTAGTAGAAGAGGAAATAAATGGCTGACACACAGGACTAAAACGAGTATTTAAATTTGAGGGGGTTGTCAGAGATTGAAGACCCTTGATGGTTCTTCTCTTCCCTGTTTTTTTTTTGTCAGTCCATGCTGCCTATTTATGTAACCACGATCAGAAACAAAAACACTATGTCAACAAAATCCTCCTTTGAGCGATTTTCAGTGCTACCAGTAATGAAACATATATTGTATCATTAGCTCCAGTAGCAGTTTGCAGGATCAGTTCCCCTGAAATCTAAATAAAAAACACTTTTTCTTTCTTATTGCACCTCTTGTGGTATCTAGCCATGTTGATAGTTTTTGAATGATCCGCCACTAAGATTTATGCTACGAAAGACAGGAAATTGAAGTGAATGTAATTTTGTTTGTGACGCTCAAGATTAGAAAATGTACATTTGAAAAAAGCGTCTACTTTCTGTCTGTGGATTATTCTGAAAAACTGAGCACCAAAAACAAAATTCTACTCACCTCAATTGCATTGGGGTGGGGCCTTGACAGCAAATGCACAGTCTCCTTTAGTTTTAAGTCTAGACCCTGGGATTGCTAACAGACTTTTGTTGCAGCATCTGAGGTTAAGTGCATGGTACCGTATGGGCACATAATCTAAAAAATGTATGCTAGAGCCAGACATTCCAGTGCTTTGAAAGTAATGAGTGATGAAATTAATTCAAAAATCAACTGGAAGCCAGTGCAAAGACTCTTAAATAGGGGTTATGTGATTTCTTTTATTTGTTCTCGTTCAGAGTCAAACTGAAGCATTTCGTATAAGTTCAAGACTTGAGCAGGCTTTGCTTCTCATAAAGAAATGGTTTTCCCAATTTGATGTGGAAGAGCCCTGACCCCAACCCCATCCAGCACCTTAGGGATGAACTGAAACGCCAACTGCGAGCCAGACCTCATCACCCAACATCAGTGTTGGACCTCACTAATGCTCTTGTGGCTGAATGGTCGCAAAGCTCTGCAGCCAGGTTCCAAAATCTGGTGGAAAGACTGAAACCAGAAGAGTGAAGGATGTTATAGCAGCAGATTACAATCACATATGGGTGTAATGTTAGGGTGTCCACATACCTTTGGCCATGTAGTATATCTCAAAAGCTGGACAAATAAACCAAAACTGTGTGCATGGCTAGATACCACTGGGGTAAATGGGAGAGTACAGTATATATTATTGCAATTTGGGTGAACTAACCCTTTAAGATTAAACCATAAATGTAAACCTACATGCTTCATGTTTAATGTTTAATCAGCAAGAGACAGTACAGACACATTGTTTGTTCTTCAGCATCACATATAACGTTAATACAGTATGATGGCTGATTAATGTTCAATTTGTTGCCATTTGTTGTTGAGATTCATGAATATGCAGCTTTCCTTATGAAGCCTATTAGTTTTACTGGGACACTGATGAATTAAGAATAAAAACACTCTCATCACTCTTATACCACGTCTTCTCTCTCTGAGACGCAGCTATAAACACATGCATACACATGAGCACAGAAGTGAAATAATGCCTCTGCTCTTCATTAGGATTCAATGGGCCACACTAAACTCCATCTGCCTGTTAATGACATGAGTGGCTAGAGATGCATCTCCTATGAAGAGGACACATAACAAACACTTGCACACACACATACACACTACACAACAAGAATACTACTACTACAGCCTCGCTATTCACCAGACAGAGGTGAGGTCTTGGGAGGTGGTAAGGATTCAGCATTAATATGCTGAAAGTTTAAAGGCAATTACTTTTTCCATTTCCTCCTTTTTTTAGTTTAGTTGTGGTTGGAAAGAACCAAAAAGGTTAATTACTGCAACCATCTGGTTGGATGAATTAAGCGGCACACTGTCAGCGGGACATAAATTTCGTCATCTGCTGATGTCTGCAAGGGTCTGTGTGAATGTTTGTGCACAGTCCCAACATTTATGATCACTTTGACTGTTTATATACTAATATATAACAAAAATATAAGATGAAAAAAGATAATCTGACTTTTCTCAGCAGGGGAGACTCTGTCTGTATTGTGTGTTGCAGTATAGCTGACCGCACAATATACAGTATGTTGGATGACTGACCAAGTAGGGATTTGATTGGTCAGAGACGCTACCTGCTAACTAAGATGTGATTTTAATAGTGATTTTTGGTCTGTTGCACTGGAGAGCCCAATGAGAACCAAATGATACTCGTAATCAAATTTTTTACCCAGATTGTCAGATAGATTGTTGTTTTTCACCATTTAAACAAACAAACAAACAAACGTAGCCTGAGGAACAGTCTGTCACACCACCAGGCCAATCTGCTGTTCCATGGAGCTGTGAGGCAGCATGTCCTGCATGCTCACGCTCAAGTCCCAAAAACACACTTTTCTTAGTCAAAATCATATAGATCTTTTTTGACTTTAGAGCTTTGGTGCTGCTACGTTTGGAGCTGAGAAAAACTGTACAGCCACAGTAAACAACAACCTTTTCTTAAACAACTTCAGTCCTTCGGGATGCTGTGAATCAGGCGATGCACATGTACACATATCTTTCACTCTGGCACATTAAGAACCTGTACAACAGAGTTTGTACAGCATGTGATTCCACTCTGCATACGTTTATTAATTCTATTGGCTAACAGGCACCCTTTCTCAGTAGGTAAATGCCACTGTTTGCTGTTGAACTGCTCGTTCAACATGGCCATGGTGGGTTGTTGGGATCAATACTCTACACAAATATCTTCTATTGACATCAGTGAATCCTCTGTATGGACATAATGGCAATCTGACGTGGTTGCAATTCCCTTTACAAGTGTAGCAATTTAATGCATTTTATCGTGCTAAATTGGGCATATAACCTAGAATGGTGCACTTGGAAAGCTAGTTAGCTCTGTAGCCGCGCAAGTTGTAGCATGCTGAGTCTGAGCCGGCCAACAACCCAACTGTAAATGTACACATCAGTACATATGTTCTGTTCCTATTCAGTCAATAATTGGCAACTCTGAAATAGAGAGAAGCTACCTGTCTATCATTCCTTCACACAACTTAACTCAATGCTGAGTCAAGGAGTCCTTTCACATCACAATCAGAATCAGCTTTATTGGCCAAGTATGTGTTCACATACAAGTAATTTGACTCCAGTTTTAAGTCGCTCCCAATGTTCCACACAGTTCCAAGAACAATTAACAGGAAGATAGAAACAGACATACAGCTAAACACAAGGACAACAAAGCTGAACAAAGAGAGGTAAAAATAAACCACGATTATGTACATACAAGTAGGTGAAAAAATAGGTGTATACAGTGCTTGATTTGTAAATCGGGAGGTCCCGGTCCTGCGGTTCCGGAGGGTCACGGGGAGAGAAAAAGTCACAGAACGCATCAAAAATACACAGTGCCTGGATGGACTACGCCTAGGTGCTAACTGTTAAAACTGAACAAAACTGTCATCACAAACAAATCATTATTTATTTACATTTATTAATCAGAGCATTCACAATAATCACTTAGCAGGGGGAGGTGCGTGTTTCTCTCTCTCTCTGGACTGCTGCTACAACTGGGGGAAATGGAATTAGGGCCGAAAGTTCTATTTACAACCACGAAAAGCAAGCAGGCTAAGAAACCAAACTAAGTGACGTGTTCTGTCTGTCTATTGATCTCCTCCGCTCCATTTAAGTAATATGGACAGCGGCGCACCTTCCGCCGAAACGACTTTGGCCTGCTTAGGGTCCGACTGCCCTACTGGTTTGAAGAAATTCAACAAATTTGATTGTCTTTTTGACATTTTACCAGTTTTCTCCTTGTTCAAGAGGGTATCCTAATTCAAATCGCTGTAACATTAGCTCAGGTGCCGTGCACAAAACTCACACACTTCAGGTGACCTGACACCTGACCTCACTCTCTCTTTAAAAAAAAAAATCTGATTTAAAATACAACCAAAATAAGCAAACATGCAATTTAAGAGTAACGTCAATGGGAAATAAAAGAATGACAGAACAGATAACATTAAATATTACACAAAATGTATTTACAGATTTTGACAAAGGACGTGCCGGTCCCATTCTGGGAGGGAAATTAAGCTCTGGTTGTATATATAAATATATATAAAAAGCAACAATGACCAACAACAGTGTCTATATACAAGTCAAGTGTCAAACAAATACAAATAGTGCAAAGAATGATTAATGTAATAATTACTTTATATACATGAAGTAGGTGTTATGTACAGTATAGCATGTATACATGTCTAGCGTGCAGCATTTATATTTGACAGTGATGGATGACACAGACACTATGTGACTGATGTTAACTGTGACTGGACTGTGGGAAGAAACTGTTCTTGCATCTGGTTGTTTTGGCGTACAGTGCTCTGCAGTGCCTATCTACAGGCAGTGACATCTGTATCCATCCAAAAGTATAAGCAAAATATAACATTTTAAATTTGAGATGTTTATTTGTTTGCTTTCCTAAACTCTCTAGGTAACACTGACAGTAGTCCGGTCAGGTGAAGACAGTAAATGATGAATTTAAACGAGGCAAATTTGCAGCCATGTTCTCCCACCATGGCCCAAAGTTAGAATGACGGAGCTCACTCACCAAGCTCTACGACGGTCATGACACACACAAGGTCGTCAGGTTTTCTGTGTGAATCCGTGTTTACAAGAGGGAGGATAGAACGTTTAGAGTGAAATAACAGATTTCATGAAGAAAAATATGCCTGTCCGGCTCTTCAGCACAGCCGAGGAGAGTGTGGGGGTTTGAATCGTGGGTGGTTTTAGCGATATCCAGCTGCATTAGCCTCAGTACAACGTGCTGTGTAGAGCCTGCAGGCCTGCAGCGTCGGTGGGTGTACGGTTGGATGTGAATGGAGGTTGAAGGCCGAGGCTCCGGGGAGGGCGCTAGTGCTCACACTGCCATGCTTAACAAGCAGCGCCAATTCCTACCTCATACTCATGGCTCTACAGTGAACTCTTTGATTTTCCGATTCATTATTTTCTCTGCATGCAGCCTCCCGTTGGATAGGCTGGATCGAACCGCACAGCTACAGCACTTGACTTATCTGGGTGTCTGTGGAGGAGGAAATCCAGTGGGGTCCAGGAACCCGCTAACACTAAGTTATGAGGTCATCAACAGCAACCTCCGCCTCTTGATCCATCGACACAACGTATATGCTTAACTTTCACTGAGGAGCTTCTGTGTGTTTCTTCTTCTTCTTTCATTCTCACTGCTATTCGTAATCAGTCAAGTGCATCATTTCTACACCCAGCGTCCCACATACTGAACATACTCTCTGCTGCTACTGACTCTTCTGTGAAAAGTAATTCAGCTGACATACTGGAAGAATCTGGACTTCAACCTGTCATCGGGGTGTCTTACAGAAAGGGTGGGCTGGTGAGGAGCGCTGGCTCTGTGGTTGGCATGTGCTGAATTACTTTATGTCAGTGGCAAAAAAAAAGTTGTCCATCATGGACAATGCCTGTCACCCTCTGCACGGCACATGCACAGCATGACTTTCTGTCATTAGGCATATACATATCATGCGTATATATTTTCCACAGTAATCATTATTCTTGCACTGTTTTTATTTGCACTACCTGCACTCTTAAATGGTAAATGGTTAATGGACTGTACTTGTATAGCACCTTTCTAGTCTTCTGACCACTCAAAGCACTTCACACACTACATATCTCATTCACCCCATTCACACACATTCATACACTGACTGGCAGATGCTAACTGCTCATCAGTTCAAAGAAACTAACTAAGCATTCACACACACTCACACACCGAAGGCAGTGCCCTCGGGAGCAATTTGGGGTTCAGTGTCTTGCCCAAGGACACTTTGACATGTAGGCTGGGGGAAGCCGTGATATTTCCACTCCCTCCATTAGCATATACTCTATCATAGTGACCGACATAGTGTTTTTATTCTTATGACCTTGTGTGTATTGGTGTTTTGTATGTGTCGTATAAGCTACTGGATCCCTAAATTTCCCTCGAGATCAATAAAGTATCTCTCTCTCTCTCTCTCTCTCTCTCTCTCCCCCATCTATCCATCCATCCATCCAGCCCGTTCTCATTCCCAGGCCATCAAATACCGCCGTTTTGTCACGCCCCTGGGCATCAGATAAACATGCACAAGTTACCCTTTAGCGTCTGTATTAGACAGAGGGCTGCCAGAAAGCCTTTATGAAATCAGGTGACATAATGTAAAGAGCGACAAAAAGACAAAGTCCACTTAAGGAGGAGGTGGGGTGTTGGATGGGTCAAACAAACCCAGTGTGAAACCAAACGTTAACTTTAAAGTTTTAAGTGACGTTACATCGCTTCTGAAGGCGTCTCCTACTAAAGGGCACCTTGCGCGTGTTTATACGACGCAGAGGGCGAGACAAAAAGTCGGTATTTGATGCCCTGGGAATGAAAGCGCGTTGATCTATCTATCTGTCTATCTATATCTCAGTTGTATGTTTCGATATGTATTGTACAAATGTTGATATGATACGTATAAGATGTATTAACATGTACAGATTGCACGTATCTGTGGTTTGCAGAAATGTACAATTGATATTTTTCTGGCAACTGGGCTGAACCCTGTGTACTAGAAATTAGGTTTATACAGTACTAAATTGTTTTCCCAATTACATTGTGGTGACAAACATAATCGCTCACTGGATTGGTCAGGTTTAGGCAACAAAAGCACTTTGGTTAAGGAAAGATTTGACTTCACGTGATTTCACTTAAATGTTAATAAACATGCTGCATCTCAAGTCACTGATGACTTTTTCTATATTAAACTAAGACCATGATCTTTCCCTAACCTTAATCCAGTGCTGCTAACATAGCCATAAAAAAGTTGAATAATGCTGTAGTCACTAAGAGCAGATATTGTATTGCATGATCTGATATTTTGGCAGGAAACAAAATAAATATGTTTCCTAAGTAGTTTATATTATTCCTCCTCGATCCCATAATGACCTCATTAATCATTAAAAGATAAGTATTTCATTAAATATTTGGCTTCCAAAAATGTCTTGCTTTTAATGGAGCTCCTGTGTGTGTTTTGCATGGATAATAACATAGATTAAATTTTTGTTGTACAGGTGATGACGCTAGTTATAATTTTATGTTTGACTACATGAAAACTACATTTTTATCTTCCACTCTTCCACTCCTCTACATTTCCACCGGGTCTGTTTGTGACAACACAGATTTTTTTTTTTGCCATTGTTCATCTCCTAAATGTCCAGAAACACAGCATCTCAGTTGCATGTGTATAAGGACGGCCAGAACATTTGATGATACATGAGAGATTCTGAGCGTATTTTGTTTTCTTTAGACCAGCCAGCTGGATGAGACAGGGCTCTGGAAAAGGTGGGGGTCGTGTAAACAGTCAGAAGAGCAGCGCTCTCTGCAGCCAAGTTGTGCAGACACAGGAGACAAGTCCACATGATCCGTGTAGAAAAACCTCCAGTCTCCATAAACCACTCAGTGAAAGCATAACACTGGTTCTAAGAGATATATAAATATAACCTGGTCACTTTGCTGAGCTGTAAACTGAAAGATGGATGAACTGAGCACAAGTTCATTTTGCTGTAAAAGTTAAATCGCCTGTTGTTTGACTTCTGGAAAATCAACTGAGAAATCCCACTCTTTTCTCAAGTTTCACAAACCCTGTTCTCCAAGCAAAAGTCAACATGGCCTTAAGACAGAGTATTGTTCGGAGCCCCCTAAAGGGCGCGGCAAGACTTTTTTTGAGGACTACTTTTGCATCCCCTCATAATTTGTTTTGCATTCCCTCGCAATTTTTGCATTTTCTCACAAGAAATTTTGCGTTTTCTCGCAATACTTTTGCGTAATACTTTCCTTCTTCCATTTCTTATAAGCCATATATCTGCTCAGCTGCTCTCAGCACAACGCAACAGTATATCAGCTCAATGAACTTTAGAACTGGGCATTAAGTATGCTGATATAGTAGGCCTACTACTGCTCAATAGGCATGCATGGTTATGTAATTAGTGAAAGTAAAATTAAACGAATCCTTAGATCAAGAGGTCTCTTCAGAAGAAAGCAGGTTTCATTCGTGAACAGTTACTGTAGCCTACTCTGCGCTGTACTGGACCCCAGAGGGGTTTCACTGAGGAAAAGGAGACGTCTCCAGAGGCGGAATTACAGATTGCAGCAGTTGAATCTACCTCATAAAGCTAAAGTGCTGTATTCGTTTGAGTCAAAAAAAGCAACAAACACAAACAGGCGACTGAAGTGCTGCAAACAGAGTCAGTGGTTCTGTCACAGAAAGAGCAGACAGCACTGAGCCACCTGCAGAGATACAGCAGGAATGCAGACCAACGCACATTGGAAACCTTTTGTGTTTTTGCACAGGGTCCTCTGTTCTTTGCACAAAACCTCCACACTACCTTCCATTACAAATAGATATATGGACATAAGGAATGGAAGAAGAAAAGTATTGCGAGGTAATGCAAAACATGTTGTGAGGGAACGCAAAATAATGCGAGGGAATGCAAAAGTAGTCCTCAAAAAAAATCTCGCCATGACAATACAGCACAGGCACAAGCAGGAGGATAAAAAGATGATCAGTATGACTGTTGGCAGGATTATTAATCATTTCTCTACACTGCCTCAAATAGGGCTAATATAAGCATTTCTGCTGCCTGAAAAATAAAATAAAAAGTGCAAATGTGGACGACAAACGCTATAACAAAAAAAAGACATACTTAAATATATTTAAATACATAAATTAAGACACAAATGATTTTCATTTCTTTGGAGGGCGCCATGGAGACTGTAAACAGCTTCTTAATTCACTTATGCCTCTAGTGGCTGCACCTCGAAATGTTACCGAAGTACGTCAAAGGTCAGTTGAAGTGATTTACCTTGGTTATTAGCAAACAGCTGGGAGACGTTGGCACACGAGACGCTGACCACCTGTCCCACCTCAGCACGATACCAGCAACGAATCTCATCCCAAGCTGTTGGACAACCTGAGACAAGAAGACAACATTCATCACACATTTATCAACAGTTGGTTACGAATTTGGCCATTTTGGTGGACTATGGGGTTCTAAAACTTTATTTTCTTAACACTAGTGAAAAACATTTCTCATTGCAGTAAGACTATTTCAAATTGTCTCTCGAATAGAAACCATCTTGTTTCAGATTTTCTAGATATGAGTGTCAGTACCTTCAAAACAAAAGGAATAAGGCAAAGGCTAAAGGCATAAGAAAAATCAACCTGATTTTTTAAAACAAGTTGATTTGCATCCATAAATGGGTGGAAATTATCTTCCTGCACTGTTTTAAGAGAATAACAATTACAGAGAAAATTGGCTTGGTAAGAGGGAGATTTTTGCAGAATATGTTCTTGATGAATCCTGACTCTAGACAGAGGTTGACCTTTCTCTTCCACTCAGTGCAGCGCACTTAAAATTCAGTCAACGAGTGTCTTGTTTGACCTTGAACACCTCTTAATGCTACAGTACTTGCTAATGTTAACTACTGATTCACATATCTAATTAAGGATCATTTTATCTGCATAGAAACTCAGTCGTTTGATGTAATTTTTCAAGGGGTTTCCCCCAGTCTGGGAAAATGGAGGGGCGTTTGATTTGGTGACGTCTTCAGCCCTCCTTTCTGCCCACGCTTTGTCTCTGCTGTTCCCCTCACATGGCTGACAAGCTCTCCCTGCAGCCTCCGTCGCTCCGAACGAGGGAGGTGTGAAGAGGGGGAAGAGAGAGCGGTAATGAGGAGCCCGTCTTTCTCCGCCACCACAGCCCCTCATACATCAAAGCTGCTCGCTCCTGTGTCAATTAACCACCACCATTCATAATAAAACACAGCTTTTGGCTACTGCTGGAGGTTCTCCTGCCAAAGCTGTGATGAGGCAAACATCTCGCTGGATAAATGTGACTTTGAACTCTCCTTTTTAGAACATTCTCCCTTGCATCTTGGATATTGTTTCCACACTAACACTGAGCTGCTGATGACATTTTCATCTGCTGCATGGATTGAAAATGGCACATTTTTAGGCTGTTATTGTAAATACCCTAATGGCTCTTCAGGTAACGAAAAGACACTCTGTGTGTTTACAGACTTTAGTTGTAAAAAAAGACACAGTGCTTTTCTTTGAATCAGTGTGTGAAAGGATCGCTGCAGGTAACAGTAAGGTCCTTCATTAGGTGCTAATTAAAGCAAAGCTCGTGACACCCTGACAGGATGATACAGTGGATGAATAGACTGTTGCTTCTCATTAAGTATTAATGGTTGGATCTTTTAGTCCCGTTAACATTAAGTATCCTGAGCACAAAGCCATGATTTTTTTCAATAAATCTCCTCTCCAGTATCTCAGTTATCCTGTTAGGATCGTTATGCTCACACATGCATGAACATCTCATCGGCGCACACCTTCGCACATTGTAACACTGTCCCACAGGCACATGGCAGCAAAGCAAACGCATCCCGCAAACAAACAGAAAAAAATAAATTAACTCTCTTTGGGTTCCTCTGTTGTTGTGTCATAATTTATGCATTTAAAGATACACATTGTGATTTTGCTGCAGTATAATGCTGCATTCACACCATGTCGGCAGAATGGGAAGAACAGGAAGATCCTTTTCAAATAGATGCATTGATCGTATTAGTTTTAATATTGGATTTTATTTACATGGAACTGCCAGCAATCCTATCCAATCCAATAGTACCCTAAAATCCCCAAATGTCTGCTCATAACAGTTACCTGGGAGGTTTGGGGTGTTATAACAAATTTGGGGATTTTGGGATCCAAATTTTGGGATTTAAACACTTACATTTTGAACGTCACAATACCACAATTTTAGAATAATGGGCATCATAACACATTTTTCAGTTATATATATAAGTCCATTTTAGGGGGCACTACACCAAATTTTGGGATTTGGAGGAGAAAATTAGGGACAGTATATTTTGAAGTTTTAATATCCTTGTACATTCCATAAGAATGACTGTACCAAGCAGGTGCTGTTTACGATTTATCAATTTTATTTTCAGTTGAGTAATTTTGTCACAAAGTGTAGTTAGTTGCTGCTGTGCATATTTTGCAAATTTTGCTGCGTGAGGGCCATCAAATCCCAACCAAGAGCAAATATTTTTTTAATCAACATAATGAGGAAATGTTGTCAAGGCTGCAAAGTCGTTAAAATACTGAATGCATCAGCACAACCTTCACTGAGAATGTATTTAATTTGTTTTCATATAATACTCTTAACAACTAGTATGATTAACTGTTTTTATGGTTATGTTAACTCAGAGAATTTGGTTGAGTATAGGGAAAGATCTTTGTTCAAAACTAAGAGGCACGACATGTTTACTTTATTAACATTATGAGGCAAGTGAAAATCCCAATCTTTCACATGTCTTAACTAAAGTGCTTTTTTCCCCTAAACCAGTCCACAAGTGAGACTCAGTTTGAGAACCTCGGCCTGCACCTTGTATGCCCACCATGCACCCCGACCACCCATAAATGTAGGGCCTCCTACACTACAAAAATGTTGCCAGATAACGTAATCCCGGTAGCAATGATGTTTTCCTTCAAACCTGAGTGGTTTGTCTTGAAACTTTCTCCTGTGTGCTTCTTGGCAGTATAGAGTTATACTAGGATTTAGCCCTCTGACATTTATGTGATCAATAATAAGAACAAGTTATGAGGCAAACTTTGTCATTTCCAAGGAGCAGACATGACGTGGGAATGAGAATTAGATTGACCAAACATCAATCTAAACGTATGTCCTGTATTTCCTCTTTGCCTGCATGGTCATATCGCAGTATTTTATTCCTCCTCTGGCTACAACTCTCTCTCCCACACTTCACTCTCCAGTGTTTTCATGGTTCAATAAAGCATTTGTCTTCTGTTTGTCATGTACACTGCTGCCGCTGTAATATTCTTACAAATATTACAGGAGAAAATGCTCCACTGGGATGTTTTACTACAATATCTGCCCTTTACTAAAGAATGGTATGTGATAAGGGAGAAGCTTAGGTGGACAGAGAAGACGAGGAGGAAGAAGTGACAGAGGGAAGATATTCAAAAGGATAAAGATAAAGAGCTGGACCAGAAATTCAGGACGGTGCTTGTGTAGTTTAAGATTATGGAAACATAAAGTTTGTTTTATGTTCTGTTTGGAGTGAGCAGTCATCTCTACTCCCTGGATCTCTCATCTAACCTCCCTCCAGCTCCACAAACCCAAACTGTACAATCTCCCACTACCTAACACTGATAATCCAAGCAAAACTGAATGTTGATCCAACAAAGTGAAACAGCTAAAGACAATGAAAATGTATTATGTAAATTGTCTGCAACTAGTTGCTGCAGTCGAGAGACAGAGGGGAGTAAAAATGACAATGTTTTCCTCTGAGATGTAAAGTAGCACGTGAACACCAAGTGTTTCAAACTTAAATTACGCAGGGGCCACTCGCCAAGTAGTTCTCTTCTAGGTGGTCCATTTGACCACCTAGCCGTAGACATGCTGTTTATCGCGGTTAATGTTTTCTTTTCATCAGCCCTAAATATCTTTTTAATCTCTGAATATAGCACAGTTATCGGCGGGCCCATGTGTTCTGTTTTCTGCCGCTGCAGAGGAATAAATCTACAGACCAGCAGCGTGTGAGAGGCACGAAGTGGGGCTACAGAGTGCCAGTGTTCTGCTTTTTAGACAGGTACACTACACCTGTGTAGACGCTGTGATACAGAGAAATACTAGAGTTGAAATCAAGTGACATAAAAATAAAAATGGGGGGGTTGAGGCTAAATAAATTGCAGGCCAGATGTAACAATAAACGTGGGGGGGGGGCTAATGAAATTATGTTGTGGGTCAGATCGGCTTTGAGACCCCTGATGTATTGACACTCACAAATAATAAAGTAAAGCACCTCAAAATTATACTTTTACAAGTGCTGTGAATGATTATTTTCGTTATCTATTGGTCTTTTTTTGGATTAAATGATGAAATGTTTTCTTTATAACCTAAAATAACAATGGGCATCCTGGTGGTTAAGATGCATACCATATAACTGCAATGTTCCCCGGTTCGATCACAGCAGTCATACCCTTCTTTCTCTCCCCATGTTTCCTGTCTCTATCTCTATTGTCACTATCCAATAAACTAGAATTACAGCCCTGCGGTTGTATGCCTCAGCCAACCAGTCAAGTTGCACTTTACATCCATGTCTGTCCAGACTCACATAATATATGTAGTGAATGCTTGGAAGAAATTTAATAAAAAAGGTATAAAGTGTATTTTTTGGCTAAATGGAAGTTATCACTATATTGATGATACATATGTATGATTCTATGATGAATATACATTGTTGAACTGATTAATGAAGGATTATCATAGATGTATTGGTCAAACAAGGTGACATGTTCAAATGTCTTGTTTTGTCTAACCAACAGTCCAAAAACCAAAGATATTAAATTTACAATCATATAAAACGGATAAAAGCAGCAAATCCTCACATTTGAAAAGCAAAAACCTTCAAAAAGGTAGCATGTTTGCTTGATGGATTACTTAAACAATTAATCCATTATTAACATTGTTGTTGATGAATTTAATGTTGATATGTTTATAGACCAATCATTTCTGCAATACAATTTGCTTTGTTACTTTCCACCTTTGGTATTTTGTCTGTGTAATTAGTCAGGAAAATGACAATAGCGAATGACCACAAACAGACAGAGAGGCCAGTCATGGTGTGTAATGATCTGTGGAAATAGGCACACACACATGCTCTCTCGCTCTTTCTCACACATACATTCATGAGGCTGGCTGTTGCTCACTGTGAGTCTAATTATAAGTATACTTTGAAAATGGACATGACTCTCTTTCTTTACTCCTGCATTGCTTCCTTATTTCCTCTCTGACACTGACTTCCCATGTTTCTTCTCTGATGGTGTTTCTTGTGGGACTGGATGTGTGAAGGTAATTAACCCGAAGTAGACGAGACATCTGCCCTCTCTCCCTGCAGTGGACAGTTGTTGATAAATCAGGAAAGAGAAAAGGGCACAAAGTGAAAGTGAGAGTGTGTTTCTACCTGTTTCGGTGCTGTATTTCTGTCCTTCTTTTCACCCATTACAGCCAAATCTAAACACACTGCAAATTCTCTGTCTATCCATTAGTTGTCTCTACCTCTTGTGCAGTCTTTTGTAACATTGCCATTACGAAGCCTCACAATTTCCCAAGCACTCTTTCATGAGCCGTATTGCTCTTTGCCTCCTTGCTTCATCCCACCCATCTGTTCGACCCTCATTTAGTCACACCTGATGGGTTTTTCCACTCCTGATGAATTAGTCTGAAAGGATTTGCAGGTGAATCGTGTTCCTAAACGCACCTGTTTGACATACAACTCTGTCTCTTCATGCACTGAGGTAAACAGGTGCTAGCAGCAAAATGCGCTCAAATATCAAAAGTAGAAGTATGAAATGGTCCCTTTTACAAAGTTATCCTTATGGGAAAAAACTAAATTAATTGGGATTGTTATGCTTACACAACAGGTGAAATAGACTGGTAGAATTAGACCACTGAATCAAAACCCACATCTCAAACTTTGTTGTGGGATTCAATTAGTTTTGGGTTGCTTTTCCCCAGTTGGGGAAACATCTGAGCCTGGTTATTTCATATAAATACATAATTGACAAATGTCTATAATTCCATTCTTGCAGAGCATTGCAGGTGTACTGTAAGGGGCAAAACTAATTTAATTTGTGTGAATGATTTACTTATTTATGCTCTTGAATTGATAGTTTGTGTGCACAAACAGGAACAGGGCCAAAGGGGTTGAATGCTCTTACTTTAGGTGCACAAGTTATTAATGCAAGAGCACGAATAAGTAATTCAAGTGAATACATTTGAGCACACATCATTATTATTATGGCTCCGAAGGCCCATAATAATAGGTCGTCACAACAATGGCATGGCCCCGGGCTCCGTACTCTCTTTTCTAAGACAGGTGAGTTTGTCTTGCAGTTTTAGCAGAAGCAGACTAATAAACATGGCCTGGCTGTGTTGGCTAGCTAGCTACCTTAGCCAAAGTGCTAGAAACCATCTTATCAAGATTAATCTTTAGTTAAATACTAGTTCCTTTTAAGAGATCACAAGAAAACTGCTGCGTCTGCAGCACGACTAGCTAACTGTTCGTTAGCCATCATGGTAGCTAACCCAGCTAGACAGCAAGCAAACATAGCCAGCCAGTATAGCTAGTATTTTACCCCCTGCCCGCTCAAAAGGACAACACACTTGCTAGATCAAGCAGGCACATCTTTAATAGATCTTCTGAAGTAACTTATATGTTTGACTCAAGTTAATTAATTGCATTTAATTAAATCACTGTTACTGTTGACACTTAAGAAATTGAGGGGAGGTTCTTAGTTTCTTAAGCGTCTATGTTTTACAGTAACAGTGATGTTGATTTCTTAGATATCCAGGAAAACAATGACTCAGGGAGCCAAGACAATCTTTTACTCTCCCTTAACTACTGTTTTCCAACATTACCATTTCCTTGCTTATTTAAACAGCAATTTGTCCTTGTATGAAAATATGTCAATATCAGTTGCTGGTCTCTGTGAATTTGATAAGATAAGCTAACTGTACAAACTAGCAAAGTCAGTGTTACCTGAAAATGACATCTGATGTCATTTTCATTATGTCGCTCACTAGTAATCACTTAGGTCAAAATCACCTTCAAAAATGGCTGAGGCAGGATGAAGAATGGAACAGTAGTAATTCCCATTTCCGGAGTTGAAGGATTACATGCTCAGTAAAATCTCTGAAACCATCAGAATTATGTGTACATAGCATTAGGTCATTGAGGTCAAAACAAGCCTGTTTTTCACACTTTGGAGACTTCAGGCCTTTCTCACAGTGGTCCTGAGGACTGCCAAACACAGATAGAAGCAACAACATTAATCATGGCTTCATTCCATTCAGGTGTGCTACTGCATGAATTTTGATAGGGTAGTGTTGTCTCAAATTGAACACAGCAACGATTGTCCACTTTTTCTTCTTCTTCTTTTTAATGGCGAATTGCAACTGTTCACGGTACCAAATCATTACAGACTGCTAAATTAACCCAATAAACATACTGATGGCTTCTATCCGACAATAGTATAATGATACTTATTGGGAAAAAACACATGTATAACCTTACATTTGTATAGTGCAGTGTTCACCAAAGCAACCGCAACTGCTCCCCTTCCGCTACGTAGCCAAGATGGCGACCATTGAGGGTGAGAAGTGTTCACCGTTCCACACTCAACTTTTTCACCATTATGAGTACATCATCCAGGCACTCATAGTGCACTGCATTGTGCCATAATTCTCAGTGTGAACGCACTTATGCCCTCAAGATAGCAAGTGTAAGTATGGAAGTACGCAGACTGAGCCACAGCTCTATTTTTATCCAACAAGCTGTTATACTGATGTAAAATCAAAGTAACTGCATGAACAGGTAAACATAGTGGAGTAAAATGTACAATATTTCTTTCTGAAATGTAGTTGAGTAAACATTAAATGTCCCAAAAATGGAAGTACAGTGCAAAATGTTCAATTACAATACTTTAGTATATACTTTCTTCCCAACTCTACTGGATCCTGCTGCTGATCCTGCACCTGTGCTGCCCCCAACACTTACTGAGGATCTGACCCACATGGCCCTAACACTTCTCCTCAGGACAGTTGTGGTTAAACAGGCCTGAATATTCATGAGTGTTAAGCTCATTAAAGGTGGCTTTACAATCAGTGAATGTGTGTGTTTTTGTTTGTCCCATTCATCTCTCCAACCGTTGTTTACCTGGCAGTTTCTGCAGGTGAGCAGCCCACTCTGGCTGAGCTTTCATGTTGTGTGGTCTGAATGCTTTATGCCCATTATTTGATTTTTTTATCGTATTATTATTATTGCTTTAATTGTCTTTTGATTTCATTCATTTTACTTCACTTGTGTTTTAATTGTTTTAATCCTACTTACCCACCACGTAGAACTCTTTTGAACCTCCATGCATCTCTACAATCCAAAGTTAGTTTAATCCTGCTTCCTGTCAGCAGGTGAGTTTGAAACAGACATGTTAACATCGTTAGGAAAGAGAGGCAAGTTCCAGCCTCTACTAGTTTCTCACTCAACAAAAAAAGGACTTTGTACTTCAATAACCTGTATGAAAATGCTAAACAAATGGAGCATAGCATTAGTTCAGGCAGAGGACTGAAGTCACACTTGTGTCGGTTGCTTCCTTCATGCTTCACTATCAGTGGATCACTCTTCAGTTGCTTAGCTACTAACTGACAATCACCGTCCAGTCCTATTCATGCGGGTGTACAGCGCGAACATTTTAACCTGACACTTCTCACTATCACCCTGCTGATATGCACAGGCCAACGCTGCTGCAGCTCCCTCCACCACCCCAACCACCTCCTCATGAGCTAAGTTCGAGTTGTTGAACAAAGATACATTTTAGGTTTTTATTGATGGGGATTAGTTCTCTCAGAATCTTTTTTGCTGCTCAGATTTGCTGAGAGCTCCTTCAAAGAGCAGAGCCTTTTCTGCCAAAATCTATACAAATAAAGTTTGATTGACTGATCAATGCTTGTGTGTTTGTGTTTGGTGGGCTGGTTAAGCCACTGGGGAGACCATACAGGAGCAGCTGGGACTGTGACTCCCTCTTAACAGTCCAGTTTTGTAAAAGCTGACTGGAGAAGTGAAGCGGTGCCTCAGTCTACTTCAGTCAGTGTTTGGGCTTGAAGCAGCTCATACCTGTCGCTTCACAGCACTAATTGTCATGTCTTTGCTTTGAATAATCACAGGAAGGGTGACAAATAATGCAATCAATTCTGAGTGACACCAGCTGTGTCGTGCACAGGCAAGCAGTAGACTGTCTCACCGAGTGTGTAGCTTTCACAACCTTTTCAGAGTGGAGAGACAGAGCGGAGCTTATCTGCCTGCAATGACCCTGTCGCGCAACTCAAAACACTTCAAAACAAAGAAAATTCATATTTCGGGTGTAATCATGCTTTCAGACAGCATCTCAGATGGAAAACAAAGCTCGGCCCTTCTGAAGGACAAGTTGTTCCAGTGGCTGACTTTTTTTTCTGAGGCATTGAAGGGAGGATAATGGATGAATCTCCTCTGATTCAGTTGGCTCATCTGAGCTGCAGAGATGAAACAAGGCCAGGCCAGGTTGACCACTCAGTACCTTTAATCCAGACATCTCCTCACCTGATTAGTTCCCTTGATTGTTTTGGCTGCTCTGCCAAGTGAAGAACGGTAATTTGATAACAGGAAGTAAATGTGCTCGCTATGCTTTTGATTACAGAGCCGCGATCATCAGCTGCAGTGAGATTTACATGCAGGTGTGGTTTAATCTATAGTATAGTTTGAGATGGTATTTTAATAATGATGCATGGGTTATGTACAGTATATGTTACGGTAAATGGACTGTACTTGTATATCGCTGTTTGCAAAGCTGACTCCTCATGCAAGCACCTACCAAAACACCTACATTATTTACATTCCAAACTCTAATGCTGAAGTGTTGTTACTTGGCTGAAATGAGAAGTTACTAGTGTAAAAATTACCCAAGCTAAAGCAAATGTAGCTCTTTAGATTTGCAGGATGTAAACAGTAAAATTTGACAGAAGAAGACAAATAATAGTTTTGGTCTGAGAGGGGGGCAGCAACTAGGAGTGTCCGCTTTCATTAGATTAACTTTTTTTTATGGAAATTGGACATATTTTGTATCTATTGATAAATGTGATTTTGAGAGTTGTTTCTCTTCTATTAGAAGTTAGACTGCCAGTGGCAGTAATGCAGAGGTTGGCTGTGGTTATCCTTTAATGAGGAACCTCCATACAGTAATCAATTCCCCGGACAGAAAAACACGGGAGCTCACTCCCTTTAACACCCTCTGAAGTAGGTGAAGAGGAGGAGGAAGGAAAAAGTGACCCTGCAGCCTGTAATGATTCTAAGCTTAATTCTAATCTTGACGTTAAAACCAATCTTAAGGGACCTAATGTTTGTCTGTAATGGGGCACGAGTTCCCACTATGTAAGTATGTGTTTAAATCAATGTGATTAAAAGACACAGACCTGTCCTGGTGGAGTGGTTGTTCTCCTCCTGTTTGAGGATCTGGTTGCATTCTTCCTGAGCCTTCATGTGCTGAACCACCAGGGCGCAGTCTGGGTGGATGGCCTCTGTCTAAGAAGACAGAAACCAGAGTTGAGTTGCACATGAAAACACTCTATGCTACTTTAGCATTGGTTACACTGACAATGACACCAGAAGTCTGCAGGAATCACCAGATGAATGATAGGAATAATGTCTGAGCCAAACATGACACTATAATATTAATGTAACACTGATACAAGTATTTTATACAACAATACTACAATACTACAGTACACTATTTAGGATGAGATGAATGTTTTAAAATCACATTGACAGTAATTCCTATAAAAATATAGGAAAAATAGAATTATAATAAATGTAATTATTGGTATCTGTCTTTAACAGAAATCTTGTGACACAAGTTGGTCAATATAAATACAATTAAACAAAAATACCAACAGAATAACACCAATATAAATATGGAAACTTCCATAAAAACATTAATTTGCATAATACATAAGTATAAAACAGGCAATATGTTTTTCAGAGCTACTTAAAGCTTAAATCTATAAATGCATTCAGTTAAACTATTGGAATTGTTTGCCTTTTCATGGTGAAGTGTTAGATTTTCAATACATTCACCCTGTCTGAACTCTGTGCTGCTATTCATCGCGTTATCATGCCAATAATGTTTGCTCAGAACACAGCCATCCCATAGTACTTTTTGTAGCTTCACACATTAAAATCAACACACGAATACATAGAAAGTCTAATACAGTTTGGTAGCTGGCACATAATTCAACTTTTGCAAGTGTGGCTGATCAACACGAAATTGCTGATTCAGCATGAAATTGGTTTATAAGACAACCAAGGGAAGAACAGGGATTCAAACATAATGCAGAACACAGAAAGTTGCATATTTCAGCCTTAAATTGATCCCTTAAAAATGTATTCTGACAGACAGAGGAAGCCTGTGCTGTGGGCTTTTGGGATTTTTTCACCAAGGTCACCAGGGTTTGTTCACTAGCACAAACATGAAGCCATTTAAATGCAGAAAGTGCATTAAAATGTCTGTGGTGACCTGGTGACTGCATTAAAATTTTTAAAAACCCTTTATAAATAATATAATTTAATAGCCATTGATACCACGTAAGCAGTGTGTGAGTATGTGTCAATTACTGACATATCGATCTGTCCATCTTTTAACATTTTGCTGTTGTCTGCAGAACGTTCATGTTAGTTTAATCTAATCCTTGTTTAATACATATCATTGCCCTAACTCTCACCCCACTTGAAAACCGAGAGGGTGTTGGCGTTTCCCTTCCAGTGATGAACCTCTATACGGAGATCAGCACCCCTGACAGCTGAAACGTGGGAGTTCAACAACTTCCTCATAAAGTCCTGACATCTACTGTCAAGGCTCCCCTGCCTTGCACTTCCTATCACGGCTTCTGAAGAACGTGAAGCGGAGGACAGAAACCTGCAGACCCATAGGCCTATAATAATCTTAGACGATGTATAAATCCACATATACCAAGAAAATATAGATTCCAGCAGCATCTCCACCCTGCAGTCAAATTAATTTTGTGCAATCGTGTCACAATATTGATATATTATACTGTCAAGTGAGAAGTAATCCCTGTAATTGCTTTGAAGGTGTGTAATTGATTTGGGTGAATGTATTTGGTTTAAAATGTGTGAACCATCGCAGGTAGAACACCTGCCTGTTGGACAGATGGAGACACTGCAGGTGAGCGTGACATTTGACCGTATCCTCTCACAGTGCTGCAGTGTCCAGGATTAACACGAGAGGAGACGCTCACTCCTATTGGACAGAAACACCTCCTGGCCAAGATGTTATTGTCTATAGGTCAATCTGTGTATGTCTACAGTGTGTATACGTGTGTTTCCTTCATTGAACCAGTTGTTGAGAAACAAAAAAAAATATGTAGGACCTCTTTCTTGTGAATGTTTTGCACGTATGTTCATTCACATTGTATGTTATTATGTTAAAAAATGTAATCATTACGTTTCTCTTAAAACATATTTGTTGTAAATTAAAAGCACATAAACACACTTTTTAAGAGACAGGGTTGCTTGTTTCACCGGCTCAAAAGGATGCACTCACAAAATAAACTCATAAACTCATACCAGGGTTTCCCTACTTGTTTGTCTATGACCCCATTTCCACTTGGTATTGACATGAAATTTGTATCCGGGCACGTAATATTAATAACAATGTCAGATCAGGGGTCTTTGCTCGGTATTAATAATGCTCGCACTGTGCTCACATCTCAAAATGTAATTTAGTGGGTGGAGCTGGCAGGCTTGTCAACATACTTGGCACATCCCTGCTGCATGGACTCATATTTAACCTTTACCAAAGAAGAGTTTTCTTGCGATAGCAGAAAGAGGCCAAGGTATGTGACCTTCCAACTTGTTGGATGGGTGGATTTTTAGTCATGCTAGTGTAGGCGGTGGGTCCCCCCGTTTGGGCCAGACTGCCGCCAGACAGACTGCCATGAAATTTTGTAGACATTCATGATCCCCAGTGGATGAATCCTACTGACTTTGGTGATCCCCTTTCCTCTAGCGGCACCAGCAGATCAAAGTTTTCACTTATCTAGTGAAATATCTCAACATCTAGAAGACGGATTGGCACAAAATTTGGTTCAGACATTCATGCTTCTCAGACAGTGAATCCTTAAGGACTGGTGATCTCCTCACTCTTCCTCGCTACCATGACGTTGGCATGTGGGTTTGAGTGAAATGTAGTACAGACATTCATCTTCCACTTAGGCTAAATTGTAATAACTTTGGTTATCCTCTGACTTTTCATCTAGCGCCATCACCAGGTCAAAATTTCACATTGTCGCACACTCTGGTCTGTGACCAAATTCCTGCAAAACTAATGACATTCCCATCAGCCTCAGCTTGTGTTGAGCAAATGTTAGCATGCTAACATTCTCAACCAAGATGGTGAACATTATACCTGCTCAACATCAGCATGTTAGCATGTCGATGTTAGCATTTAGCTCGAAGCACAGCCTCACACAGCCCCTTTTGGAGGTTATGACTTACAGGTTGGGATCTACTGCCTTATACAGTAAATCCAGGCTTTCTGATAAATAACCCCATCAGTTCCTTACATAACACAGACTACTATACTTGGATGAGACTGTAACAGCAATCTGAATGATGATGGAGGCTCCTCTTCTTAAATATCCTCCTTATTTTCCAACCCATTCTAAATTAAATACTCTCATTTTCTATTTTAAGGATTATCTGTTAAATGCACAGTGCCCTCTAAACACATAACTGTACATGTGAAGAATTTACTGTGAAAAGGCTAAATATTTACACAATTTATTTAAACTGGGTGGCCCATAAACTCCTACATCAGTAATAGTTTATACCTAGAGCAACAACAAATGACTAGCTGAAAAACTTGATCTGGCAGCTCAATCTGGCAGCACAGCCTCACCATGACACCAGACAGCACAGTCATATCTGCCCTTCAGGTTCATGGAACAAACCTCCTTTAAAGAAGCCAGATAGTGGCACGACATGCTGTCTTATGAAGCAACACAATGTGTCATTTTACAGTTTAGTGATGTGCAGAGAATCAGATGTAACTCATATGATGAGGTGCAGAGTTCATAGATGCAGAATAATAAAATCAAAATGTGTGTGTGCGAGTGAAGAGCTGGAGTGCCATTTGAGCATGCACTTTAATTATTGTAACCCTCAGTCCTAAATGGCAACAGTTTACGTGGTTGCAATGTCATTTAAATTCAATCACTGTCTTAACTGGGTCATTATCGCGGGGCGGCGATCGCCTCCAGTGACCCTTTACCATCATTTACATTCAAAATTTCACAGTGATACAATAGACAGGTAATCACCAGGTCTCTGATGACATTAGAGAGAAAGAGAGTGAGAGAGAGAGAGACAGAGAGAGAGAGAGAGAGTGTGTGTGTTTGTGTGTGTCTACTGATGGCCCTTTAATGTTTTCAATCTACATCTTACCTCCAGGTCAAGTAATTAACAATATTTCTTCTCATTTTTACGCTGATGATACACAGGTGTATTAAATCCATCAGACCTCTTCTCTCACTCACATCCTGTGTTGCAGAAATTAAAGGAATAGTTTGACATTTTTGGAACTATGCTAATTTGCTTTCCTCGCTTTCAGGTCAGAGTTTTCAATTATACACTGAAATAGCTCAGCGTCTAACTGATGGATTGGCAGTGTACATGCATGTTTCCCAGATGTTGAATTCTGATGATTTTGGTGATCACCTGACTTTTCCTCTAGAGCCACCATGATGTTAACATTTGTGGTTTTGAGTGAAATGTCTCAACAACTATTGGATGGATTTCCATGATTATACATTTTATTATTATTATACAACAGCCTGTGTTGTATAATTAAGCTATCATAGGCCCATGTTGGCAGCATTAAATGTGGTGTCTAATAAAGCAAAATTTGGTAGTAAGGGTAGAATAGCATCTAACTGTAGCATATTTTGTATCTGATATGGTATTGTATTGTTTAATTAGACTATGATCTTGTAAAATGGTGTCTAATTGTGTATTAGGATCTCCTATTTGGTTTCTAATTAGAGTACAATTTGGTATAATAGTGTCTAAGAAGGGTATAACTGTGTTTGTTTACTGTCTAATAAAAAAACATATATTTTAGTTTTGGTCTAATTGATACAAGTACGTCTGATTACGTCTTATTAGTGTACAATGAAATAAAGTGCGACCCTTTGTGTTAATAAGCAAATGTTAGCATGCTAACATGCTAAACTAAGATGGTGAACATGGTAAACACTATACCTGCTACCTGTACCTGTACAGCCTCACAGAGCTCTTAGTCTTGTTGATTTGTGACCCCTTAAAAGCCCGCCCCCTCCATGTTAGCAGATGGGACATGAGCCAAACGAAAAACTCAAAGTACACGTCAAATACATTTTCCCCAAAGATGGTTTGTGTCATTTTAGGTAGTTCTTATCACGGTGATGTGTGTTCAAGTGTTCGTTTTTCTGATAAGTTTGGTTTTAATTAGTTATTTGATGCTATAAAAATGGGGTTTCACGTCATGATTGACAGCTGAGCCCTGCTCGCGATTGAGTCAGCCGGGTGTATGGGCGGGACCTCGATACCGCGGCTCCAACTCCGATCACTAATGCGCAGACTCTGGCTCCAAATGACGTCAAAAGCACAAGATGGCAGCGGGGATATTTTGGCTTCATTACAGTCTATGGGGAGGAAGTGGAGACGCGTCGTCCATCTTTATATAGGCCTACAGTCTATGGTTGTAAGCAGTTCCACCAAATAGTAATTTTTCTCCTCTAAATCTCTTTGATTGTATAATGGTTAGAGAATTTTTTTTAATGTATATAGCATAATAAATGCATAATAATAATAATGTTTAGATTCTCATCATCTCATGACCCATCACATTTACCTTGTGACCCATCCTGACATGCAGGCTGGGAACCTCAAGCCTCAGCTATGAAAAAAAAGACTTTAATAAATCTGAATTTCCCTTCAAACTTCTCTGAACGTTTTTGCAGCATAACAAAGTCAACCATGTCTCATCTTAGGAGCAGCATTGCATCATTTTTTTCACTTCCAGAGACACAAACTGTTCCTGCAACTGGATTACTGTCACTCATTATTCGCCCCATAAATCCATTAACTGTCCATTTGAACAAAATACAGCCACCAGGAAAGGTAATTCACAGAATCGAGAAACACTGGAGAACACTTCCTCCACTTTGACCTCTCTGCACTGGTTACCTGTGGCATTTAGAATTGATTTGAAGGTTTTATGGCTTGTTTTTAAGGCAGAGGCACGACTTGCCTCAGGCTGGAGACAGAGGGTAGTGATGTCAGGGCTCAAAGCCTCTGTTCTTCTTCTGTTGAAACTCTGAAGAGAAACCTGAGTGTTCTCTATTAAAGGTGTATAAAGGCGAATGAAATTACATACATTTACTTAAGTACTGTGCTTAAGTCGAGGTACTTTACCTTACTTGAATATTTCTAATTTATGCTACTTTATACTTCTACCCCGCTAAATATTAGAGAACAATATTGTATTTTTCTATTCCACTACATTTATCTGACTGTTATAGTTACACATTACTTTTCAGATTAATATTCTACATGCAAAACACATAGTTTTTAAATAATAATGCATTGTTATAGATTAAACCACCCATCATTATTTAAAATAGCTCCACCTCCATCAAATACAATGGTAAAATACTGCTTACACAACGCATAAGTAATATTATTATAATACTATATATATACAACCCCTCCTTGTCCAAGTAAGAAAATCAGCTCCTATAGACATCATCATAACTACATCTCTATGATACTTACTGTACAAATGTTGATGTAATACGTATTAGATGTATTAAAACGTAGGCTACAGATTATCTGTGTATCTGTGGTTTGCAGAAACATACAATTGATACATTTTTTTCAGGCAACTAGGCTGGATCAAATGATGATGTGTAATGTGAAATGTGTCGCTCGTAGCACCAAACCCACAGATAATTATCACCGACTCTGCAGTTTCCCTCAGCTCTACATGAGCATTTTAGCGTCTTTAAGTTGAGTCAAACTGTTTTGGTTTTAAGGTCCACGCTGTTACTGTTTTGGTTCAGTCTTTCCGCTCTCATCAACCATCTCCAGCCGCAGTCAGCAACTGTTTTCAGTGAAAAAGCTCTAAAAACCCAGAGTGCACCAGCTCAGCACCGAACAAGACAGACAAAGTTAGCTACTAGCTGCTGAACATAGTGGCACGTGGCTGCTGGAGACCAAACCAGAGCTAAAAGCAAAGTGAATACATTCATCTGGTTGAAACACACCTTCAACTGAATGCTAATGTTGTCCCGTGTCTGCTGGATGTGTAAATAGACAACTATTTACTCACACATTCGTTGCAACAACTTTGTGAGGTTATTGTATAACTGTTTGTTCCGCTGCCCACAAGTGGTCATAAAAAAAGCTTTAAGTTCTACAGTTTTAAATGCAGGACTTCCACATGTAATGGAGCAGTTTTACAGTGTGGTATTGCTACTTTCCCTTTATACTTCTTCCATTACTGTTTTTTTAGTGTTTTACAGGTTTTTTTATAGTTTGTATTTTTCTTCCAAATAACTGCATTCATCATATCATATACTATATAAGCTCTTGCACATTTTGTTGTCACATTTCCTTATCTGTTTTTGAATTTCATCACTAATTGTGGACTGCTTTGGACAAAAGCCAAATGAATGTAAGGTAATGAATGTGGCAATGGGTAAATCTGTTTTTAAGAATTGCTAAAAATCCTCACAGTATATTAAAAAGGCTATAAAATGTCAACAAAGAGCAAGAAAAAGAGACAGAAATGTGAATGTGTGCACACTAAATCACTCCTGCCATGATAAAGCTAGATGCAATTACAGTGACATCGCAGGTCAGTAAGTGGTATTAGACATCCATCCTGCTGTCAGCAATATCACTAATCTATAATGAAAATGCAGAGAGGATAAAATGAGCATCTTCAGTCCTGATACCAATCAGAAGTAAAGCAGAATCTCTGGAGGAAGCAGCTAATAAAGGTAGGGACAACACAGGATCATTAACAGCCTTCAGGATCAGGAAACACATCACAAAACCAAATCCTCCATCATGATGTGGGATTTAGACTCTGATGAACCCTCAGGTGAGCAAACAGCTGATGGAGAGGAAATTCCACCAGCATAGCATTAAATCCAAGTTCAAATGAGGATAAAATGGAATAAAATAGGAATATTCTTCACCCTGAATTGTCTGTATTATTTGAATTTCAAACCGACGTATGTGCATATGCAGAAAAAGAGAAAGACAAAATATTAATGCTTTCTCTTTGCTGCTGTCTGTCTGGGGCCAAAGGCAGCAGAGTCAAGTGAGTGTCCAGTGTTAATGGAGTCTCAGGAGACACCACTGGATCTTTTCTTTTTATTTATTGAATATTTATTCGAGGTATATGTGCGTTTGTTTGTTTTTTATCACTGGTTGCTCCTGTTGAAAGCTGAAAGTTTCTCTGAGATTCATGTTTCATTTATCAGATGTTATGACTTTTCTTATTAGGACCCCAAAACAAAGCAAAAAGCAAAAGTCAAGCTGATTTGGCAAAAGTCTGGAATATCACACCACCACAGAGAATAGCCAATAATGGGGTTAAATATGAAACATCGATCATTAAATCACGTGATCCCCGGGGATTTGACACCACTCAAGACAAATGCATCCATCAGGTCGCCTAATTATGATCGTAATTCAATTCAGACACGTCAGACTCCAGGAGGGCAGCTTCTCATCCATACTTTTAGTGTTTGTGAGAGCATTTCCACCTTGAAAAATATTTTTAACTTTGCATGAATGTGGAATGAATCAGCAACTGACTTTCACAATGAAATATAGCAATTTAAAATATAAAAATAGTACACAATTGTTTAAAAACTGCTTATGGTATTACATCTATAACAGTCATAACATCTATCTGAACTTTTCCCCCTTTTATTCCACTATGACCCATGAATGGACATAATTAAACATGTAAAAAAAAATATACAAACCAAGTGGACAGCGACATACTTGTCGCCCAGAAATGGCCAAACAGAATACAAGAAAGAAGAAAATGACAAGTAAATAAACAAATATACAAATGAGTCAACAAGCACACTGTTAATATGCAATAGGCTATTAAAAGTAGCCATAATTATTTTACCAAACTTAACAATATTGGAACTCCAGCTTAGATTAATAGTAGTCTAACTGTTTTCTGGTTGTCAAAGCTAGGACAAAATAATATGTGATGTTACTTGTCACCTTGATTTCCTCAGACCTTTAAAATTGGCAGATTTCTGGCTACCACAGCAAAATGTAGACTGATTTGTTCATGTAGGGCTGAGCAATAAAAACTCTTTTTCAAAAATAAAATCAGTACATCATCATGTTCATTATCCCGCGTTATCATAAACCTCATCACGCCAATCCTGAAGATCCATAAGATTAGCCAGAGTGCTGCGAGTGGACTCACCGTTTCCCACACCGCCCAGCCCGTCGCCAGCTGCAGGAACAGACTCAAGTGAAGTAATGTGGCCGTCCATTTCAACCGCGAGCTTCCAGAGATGAACATACTGTGCAATAACATTCTTTAAGGTTTGTTCACTTTGAAAACAGCGCACAACAAAGTAAATATGTGTCCAAGGACAATGTCAGTCTTCTAGAATAAGAAACGACTTCCTTGTTAAATTTCCAGAACTGGAAACAATCCATGAACTGAGCCGCCAGTTGGCCGTTTGCAGATATGAATGTGGTCAGGTGTCTCTCCGGTGTCCGATGCAGGAGAAGGTCCGTATTGCGCGCGGAGGAGAGCCGGGACTCGACTGAGCCAAACAAGGTGCGCTCCCCCTGAAAAGGCAGAGACGGAGCGTTGCGCACAGACGCAGCAGCGGCGCAGAGACGGAGCGTTGCGCACAGACGCAGCAGCGGCGCAGAGACGGAGCGCTGACACACAGAGAGGACAGGATCTGGAGTCAATCTTTACCTGCGCACACTCCCTGCTGGAATCACATTCATACAGGCAGTTTTGGCTGAGTGACCTAAAACTAACCTTATATATAGGCCTGCTTAATAGTACTCCTCCTATCTCCCGTGCTATATACAGTATATGACAGATACTGCATGTCTGTGTTATCCTACATTTTTGCTAAATCTAATCGATTTCAAAACCATATCATCAAAATATCAGAGGCTAAAGTAGCCTCAGATCCTCTATTATAAGATGCAGTTGAAAACTCCAGAAAAAAATCTAGTAAATGGACCTTGAGTCAAGATTGTTTTGTCAAGCGATATTGTTTTCAAAGTCAAAAAATGAACATTCATGCTAAATTTCTAAAAACTATATTGTTTTCGTGTATGTTTGAAGCGCTCACCTGGGAAATTTGTCTCATAAAATTTTCAAATCCACATGAAAACTGTTAAAACTCACTCCAGTATTTCATAACATTAAGAATAATACTGGTGAACTGAACTGAACTGGATTAAAGTGAGTCTAGCTTTTCAAATAAGATACAGCCAAATACACTCAGGTATTACAGCTGAGGCTTTTCATGGACTGGTATGACCAAGTAGCTTATGGTGGCTAATGTTAGCAAACTTATCACAGTCTGGCTTTAATTGTTACATTATATTATGTGTGGTTTTGTTTTCTTCTGTGCAGTGTAAATGCTGCAGTGACTGAGTCCATTCAGCCCTTTTGCAGGCTACACAAATAAGATGATATAACTGTATTTCTAACTATGTACACAGTACATTTACTGTGATAAGACCGAAAGTGCAGGAGTGAGTTATGGCAGATTTGATAATGCCTGCACTGTGTGTATGTGTGTGTGTGTTGTCTCCTGTGGTACAGTAGGCATGCCCTTGTGTTATGTTTCATTACTCAGAACACACTTCATATAAACAGTTAGAATAAACATAAACAGTGCAGGTTGACAGCAGCCCATAGAGCAGCAATGTGTGTGTGTGTGTGTGTGTGTGTGTTTGTGTGCACCTTGCAGAGGTCGATGGATGACAGACGCTGCCTTTGGCTTTTCCACCAGACCACCAACAATGAACTTCCTGCAGACAGCAGCACCTGTGAGCACAGAGAAGAGTGGGGGCGGGTCTGATATCGCGGTTAGGCTGCACATAGTTTACATTTGTGCTTCATGAATACTACATATTGCAAGGCTGCATTCTGGAGCCTGAACAAGGCTGAGAGTAATGCGGCCGCTGTTGGTCTTCATTAGATATGTGTGTTCATGCATGTGTTTGCTGTGTATTTATCATGTTGTGGGGAAAACTCAGCTCATACAATCACGCTGTCCTCCAATCTGGGGACAAACATCCAGTGCCCAAAAGATAAACCATTTATTTTAGATTAAGATTTCCTCTTAGGGCAACAACTCTTCACACCTAAATGACAAAAAGGCTGTCTGTCATTGATTTTGGAAATGGCCCAAAATGATTCATATGAGCTGAGTTGGTTAAGGTTTGAGAAAGATCATCTCCATGATTAAAAAAACCCAAAGTCACATGTACTCCCGACCGTCCTCCTTAAAGATGTGTCTGAAATCACTGCCTCATTCATGCATTCAATATTTCTTACATAATAGTTTACTCTATGGTGATCGAATTAAGATTAAACAGACTTTTTTGACACTTATGAATTGTCATTATTTTCTGCCATCATTGACGTTCATATAGTGAAGTTTTGCATTGGGTGTACAAACTATGGACATTGTGGACATTTTTGAAGGCACTATATAAAGCATTTAAACACTTTTAGATACAAATAAAATAGCAGAAAGTAAATAGGTAGCAAATACAGTTATTTTAGACTTTTTGAGGTGGTAATTCCAACATCACACTTCATCTGTGTTTGCTATTTAGGGATTTAAAATTTCTGACTGAAATTTTGTTCAATGGAATCGCCACAATTAATGAATGTTCTTGCAGAGGTGAGGCTGATTTGTTTAATTTGTGTAGAGTTTCGACTTTGGACCTGTGAATTTGTGCTGTTGACCAACAGCAAACCATACCATATATCCTGTTCTATATTACCCTGCTCCTTTGAGAAAGTCACCACACTCATGCTACAATACTAAGGTGCAAGAAGGCAAAAATATTGATTGATTGCTTTCTATATTGATTTTTCCTCAGTTTTGTAATATTTTGAATTTGTACAATTTCCCATATATCTGGCCTATGGAAACTGCGAATGTGAACTGCATTTCCCATGTATACTTGCATGATAAATAACAGATGTGCTGTATTTTTCATTATAAACTCTGGAATTAACCTTTGGTCATTTTTCCACGACAGAAACTGACCACAACTGTAGCTGCTGCATGACCTGCAAGTAATCACTACGTTACCAATCGTCCAGCACAGCAAATCAATATCGCTCTGTGACTTTTTATTAGAGAGGATTTTTCACACATCTGTATGAAGTCACATGTCGTGAAAAAGCACATCATTTTAAGAGTTTGAGCAAACGGCCGATGCTGTAGTTTTTCTGGCGAGTATAGTCTCTTTTACGGTTAAGGTCATGAGTCTGTCAAGGTTAGGATAAGCCTATAGGGAATTAATATAAATCAATACAACATCCTCACAAGTATAGTGTGTGGATGTGTCTGTGTACGTATGATGTATTAAGGAGAAAGAATCTGAATCTGCTTGATTTTGTCTTGGGGACAAACCGTCCTCCTTTCTGTTATTTTCCACATCTGATGTCCCAGTTCATCTCTCTTTAAATCACAACAGATTATTTTTCCATTCTGAAAAAAAACACCAGGGATTTCCTTTTATGTAAGAGGTGATTTATTCAAGCTCAACACAACATAACACTTCTCACAATGCAGCATCACTGAAAAACAGCCTGAAAACACCAAAACCATCCGAGGGAGAAAATTTCATAAAATATATAAATCTCTCTTTGAAGCACAGATAATGCATTCTCTGTAGTTTTGTCATTCAGCCTGTATATTTGATCACAAAATGCTTAGAAATGTTGTTAACAACTATTGAATAATACAATTTAAAATGGGAAATATATGAATTAATCATAATTTTCCATTGTAAAGAAAGTTATTTTATACTGTATGTGAAACTGTTTCACTCTAATTAAAAACTTGATCACCAGTCCATAACTATGATTTTGGATAAATCAATATGGCTACAGTATCTCTAAGAGTTGAAGGACTCAAAGCGTGTGTGTGTGTGTGTGTGTCTAATCCAGAAATTTCCGTAAATGTAATTGATGAAGCTTAAATTTGGTTTCAGATCGGGCACTGGGAGCTAATGTGGAGGTGTGAAAAAAGCAAGCAATTTCCGCAGAGCTGTTGCAGTTTAGCAAAAGTTATTTAACGAGAGAATTGTACGTCAGATAAGTTTCAGTTCAGAGACCAACCAAGGAATGTTGATACTATACATATATTTTCCTATATTTTAGGAAATAATGCAATTCAAACAATAAGTTAAAGAGACACTTGTACATATTTCTTGCGTTCTTTTTTTGGGCCCTACTTGGACGTCTGTTTGGATGGCTCATGGATATGAACAACTGCCCAAATTCTCACCACGTGGACCTTTGCAAATGCAAGTGTAAAATTGCCTCGAGAGCTTGTGTTACTGCCATCAACTGTAGTGATGTTTTGTCTCCAGATTTCAGCAATTAATTTGATGAGTAAAATGGCTTTGATGATGGCCAAAACAACAAAAATATGACTTTATAAAAACTTCCTTTAGAAAAAGGTACCCTGTGGAGTTTTTGACCTCTAGTTGTGGTAGTCTGCCACCTTTTCCTCTCCAGCCCTGTGTTCTCTGTTGTGTTCCCCTTCCTGGTGTGTCTTGTGGGTCCCCTACTTGTCTTTGGATATGTGTGTGTGTATGTGTGTATGTTACCTGCCTGGCTCTAGGAACCTCCCACCTGCGGCTGATCACCAGCACACCTGTCTCCTATCTACTCATCAGTCTTCACAGCTTATATACCAGGCTTTTCCACTACTCCGACGCCAGATCGTCCCCGTACATTGCATTACCCGGTGCTGGTGATCGCTGCTCCTGTGGTTTCCTGGATTCCTGTCTGCCTGCTTCTCCAGCCAGCTTCACCTTGCCTGTCGTCATCTGTTTACACTGCTCATTCACCATTCGACTTTATTACGAATAAAGTGTGTTTTGGATGGATTACAGAGACTTCTCGGTATTCTGCATTTTTTGGGGTTCGAAGATCGTGCATACGACACTAGTATCGCTATAGATACTTTTAAGTTTTTTGAGTGGGTCTCTGTTTTGTTTGTCTTGTGCACAAGGACGCACGTGCACGAGGACGGATTTGCACACGTTACATACTCCGGCCAATGGTTTCACACTATCCCACTGATCTACAGGTGGCAGTAATGTGCCAAGATAAAAAGGAAGGAAGAAGACTGCAAGCTAGTAAACGTGAATGTAAACAATGCTGCTTTGCAAATGTTTTATGAGGAAGAATACGCATTCAACTCATTTTAGACCTCAAGGATACACACAATGTATTATGGTGAATGTAAACATAACTTTTGTTTTTGATAAGTCAACAGGGCACCTTTAACATGGAAACAAGAATTTGAGAGGTTAAAGGAGCTATATGTAAGAATTGGCCACCTGTTGAATTCATACTCCAAACAAATTGGGGGCAGCATATCACCAAAAAGTTGGGGTGTCCACCCCTATCGTAAGAAACAAGGAAATGCATATTCCCTCCCATAAGTTGATCTGTCTTTCAACAAACAGCAAACATATTAACAAGGTCAATAATGTTACACAATTAGCTACTTTTATAAGCTATTGGCCAGTGACATTGTGGGGGTGGAGCTGGACTCTCTGGCGGTGGTGTCCGAGAGGAGGATGCTGCCCAAACTACATGGCATCTTGGACAGTGTCTCCACCCACTCCATGACGTGCTGGTCAAGCAAAGGAGCACCTTCAGAAAACTCATCCCCCCAAAATGCACCACAGAGCGCCACAGGAAGTCATTCTTGCCTGTGGCCATCAAATTCTTAAACTCTTAACTCCTCCCTCTAAGTGTCAGTCTGTATGACCCTAAGTCACTAAACTGGACATTAATCATTAACATCTCTGCAATACTTGAAATATTGTGCGATATTCTCTGTTTAATACTCCTGTGTATATAGTTTTCAGTTTTATTTATTGATATTTATTCATACTTCTATTACTGCTGTGCAATATCCACCATCTAATAATCTGGTTTATCTGCTACACCTAACTTGACAGTACTCATTATTGCACTATTACTTATTACATATATTATTACATTGTATTATACCGTACATACTTATCAACCTCTAAACCCACTTTGGTACTTACACTTATTTTTGCTTTTATACTTTATATCCACTTTGTACTTAATTTATCTTACCTGTATTGTAGTGTATTATATTTTGATTTGCTTAGTTCTTCTATTCCTTCTAGTGTGCATTGACGTGATAGTGAGCAGCTGTAACGAAAGAGTTTCCCCTCGGGGATCAATAAAGCATTTCTGATTCTGATTCTGAAGCTATTGCTAAATAGCCAATATTAGCATTAACAGCTGTTTACTTACCAGCGTAGAAGAAACGTTGCGAGTTCAGCATCAAACTTCATCCCTTTACTCACCAAGAGCTGTCTCCAGCGGTGGAAAGCAACGGCAATGTTAACTCTTGTTTTGCTTCTATTTCTATCACTTCTTTCTTTGCAGCGCTACTTCTTCATCCTCTCATGTTAGACTGAGGGCAGACTGGATGCTACTCACTATTGCCTCTAGAGGTATAAAGTGGTATTACGAGAGGGCCAGGGGTAGCTGGTTAGCATGCTAACTTCAGTAGATATCTCTGCAACACAATACATAGACATCTTTGAAGTCAAGTCATCTGTCACTTCTTCACATTCTGTTGATAATTTTAGTTAATTTTTGAATGTTTGAAACTAAAAATCTTACATATAGCTCCTTTAAAGACTGAAGCAGCAGTGTGTCAGATCAAAGAGGATTAAAAGGAATAAAGCAGAAGTGTAAAGCTGACAGTTAAGAATAACGTTGTACAGTAAAATATCAGATGTGCCGTCCAGAGATGTCTTTGACCTTTGACCTGGACCCCTGCTGCCGTATTAGAAATACAGCTGAACGCTTCTCTGTTTGTCCAAATCTGTTCCTTTGTGGGTTGGTGCTGGCTTTAAATCAGAATTCCTCTGTCCAGTGTGTGAGTGTGTGTTGTCATTGCTGGACACCTGCTGTTTGCAGCTGCATGTCCCCTGACATCCCACAGAGACACTGTGAGCCTCTGGACCCCGAACGGAAATTGATGGAACAGACTGGTCCAGATGTGTCACGTATCAACTCCTCACCTCAGGACTTCATCACTGCTCTTATCTGAGGAAGACCACTGAAGAGGTCCTTCAATCATTAGGTATAGATTTAGCCTAGTGGCAGCTCTCAGTCATGTACTTCGCTTCAGCACTGTCCCTCTCTGAAAACCACAAAATTACCTCAGCAGCAATTTCTTTAAAGTGCCAAATTACGGGGGGGTTTTTTGTATTCTGCAGTCTAACAAAACAGTTTGATTCTAAAAAGTTTTTAGGAAGACAATGTAAGAGAGAAGTAGCTAAACAGTGCTCATAGCACACTATTCAACAAGCTAGCAGCTCTCTGAGGATGTAATGCTCATTCTAAAGAAAATACTGTAAAGCTGTAAGATGGTTTGGTTGTTTTTATCCTTAGTGTAAAAAAAGAAGAAGAAAAAGGTAAAAACTGACCAGACTTTGGAGTCAGAGCAAAGGTCTTTGGTAACCTGTGTTGTATCAGAAGGATGGCACAAGCCAAAAGTCAATATGTTGGGCCACTTGTGATCATTACCAAGGTTATCACAATTCATCCTGTGGGGAACTTGAATGTCTGTGCCAAATTTAATCACTCAGAACCAAAAGTGTCAACCTGATGGCTCTTGAGGAAAAGTCAGGGGATCACCAAAGTCAGATCCATCCTCTGGGAAGCATGGATGTCTGAACCAAATTTTATGACAATCCATTCAATAGCTGTCAAGATATGTCACTCTGGAAAAAAGACTGACATTTAGACAAGTGAAACTTTACTGCATCTTCTGAAATGTTACTGTTGGCTCTAGATCGCTGATAGTAACAGCCAGTTCATTAGTGATAAACACTTCTTATATCAAGTGAAATAATGTGACCATGAGCTTTATGGTTCATTAGATTTTTTTTTTTTAAATAATTAAAAAGTTTATATTAGCCTGAAGCAAAGCAATCTAATTTTCTCATAACAGAAGTGTGGGATAATGTGTGACAACCGTGCAATCCACTTTTTAGACTTGTTTCTTGTTAGCCCAGCTGAAAAACAGATTGAACATCTTACTAAGACCAACAGACAACCTGACAACTGAAAAAGGGAAGACACACTGCCTAAATACTCACTGAGGAAAGAACAACTAGAGACAGGTGAAACATAACTAGATACAGGTGCAACTAACCAGGACAGGGCCAACAATTAAAACTGGCTGGAAAAGCAAACAAAGACAGGAAGTAAAACTACAAAAGACACATGAGGCAGAACACTTACAAAATAAAACAGGAAATAACACAACTAAACCTCAAAACCACAACAGTGATTATATATATAAAAAAAACAACAACACTGTGACAAGCAGCAGTGCACACTGCTATTCCAGACTCTCCTGAATCCAACCCGGCACCACTGAGATGAATCAGCTGAAAGCACCAACTTTATGCAGAATTCTTTCATTATCTACAAATGAAAACCAACGAGTACTCCAAATCAAATGACCAAATATGTCCATGCCCTTTAGAACACACGGAAGCGTTTTCTGAGCTGACACCCCTATCTGCAGGACGACATCATTTGTCTTGTCCTTCCAAAACCGTAACAAATCACTGTTGAAAATCTGTTGTGTGATGTGACAACAGAGCTAGGGGAGCTTTCTCGTTATGGTGACAATAATAAAGACTTTCAGGGACGATCGTGGTCATGGTTTAAATAAAACAACATTGAGCGACGGCTGGAAACGGGAAGCGAACCGCTATCTCTGATGTCAAAGACAGATTTTTGTATACCTTGTATACTCATAAATCCACCTCGACATCCTCCCTATGCAGACCTCACTCACTCTATGATAACGTCACCTTTGCTCCTCTATTATTACTATGGCTGCTAGAGGGCACTGTCACTTGAACGTAAACATATCATCCCATAAATATTTTGCACATAATAGCTGTAAGTAAGGTGGAAGGACTGCAGTCTTGTCTAGAGGACTCAAGCAGCCAGGATTACAGCCTGGACGTCCTAAAGAAACAGAGCACAGAGTAAAGATACAGTCTCATTGACACACAGGATGTGATAACCTTCAGACTCCCCTCTGGAATTCATGAGGGGACATTTTATGAGAATGATTTGAATGATAATACACCAAGAGTCATGATTATGTAACATTTAATATTTTATATTGCTGACTTTTAAATTACCTCATTTAATGACTTTACTGGAAGGCAATTCTCTAATCTTTGCCCTTTTCTCATTTCATCCTTGTTGCATTGTCTCTTATTTATTTGCTTTGTTTGTCTTTATGTTTCACGCTATAATTTACTGTTTTATTTCACGGATGCATCTCTTGAGGCATGATCTATTTTGAAAAGTAATATTCAGAAAAACAAATATTTAGTCTGTAAATGAGCTAAAGGTGACAAAAATAACCATTTAAGCACAGCTCTGTGACATTTACTGACATTTTTCTTCATTTTCTTCTCTGTTTTTGTGTACTACAGAGGTTTTGTCCTAAAATAAACTCAAAGAGTTTGGGCAGAATAGAGGAGATACAGTCAATGTAAAAGTGAGTCCTTTTATGTCTAATGTGTATTAATCTGCTGTGGGATTTTGATGTTCAGTTGATATGTGAGGAGCGTACAAATGATCGCACAGAGCCATTTGAAGGTCAGATTTAATTGTATCGCAAACATAGCTAATTCACCATACTTCTATTCACCTCATGATGAAAAATGATCAAGCTTGTGTTCATGGAAGCTTTTCAAGAGACTGCAAATTCCCTGCCTCAGATGCTTTGAATGGTCATCACTGTCCACTTTCCCTGAGTTGTATTGAAGGACAGAAGGAAAAGTAAAAGAATTAAAGGTCAGGCTAAATCCCTCCTGTTTTAGAATTCATCTTGAATACGATCAGAATCCCTTTGTTCAGCTACACTGAAAAGTTTTGTATTTTTTAGTTTGTGTATTACTGAGTCCAAACTCAGTAGGCTACTCTGTAGTATCACCAGCATCTGTCCTCAAAGCCCCAACCTTAACCACAGTGGAGCTGCTCTCACAACAACAGCATCATTAAAAAAGAAACATGATCAGCATTATCTTTACAAGGACCGACAACAACAGCAGGTCTGTCCCCGCTGACTGAGAGGAACCCTTCAGAATGAAAAGTCTGTTTTCTCGTCTCTCGTTAGTCCCGACCGAGACCAGGATTCAGGACGAACACTGAAAACTGATGAGCAGGTAAACAAGTCAAATTCCTGCCAGTTCAGGGCGTGGTCAAAATGCAGGAGTCGAAGCGAGGGGCGAGTTCAGAGAGCTAACAGGGACTAGATTCATTACGGTGTTGTATTTCCTATGGGGACTTAATGTTGATCATTACTGGTGATCCGCTTTTTTTGGGACAGTGTAACTAATTTGACAACTAGATGATACTTTTGTGAATCCAGTTTCCTGCTGTACTAGTTCATTTTTACAATACTTTCGGTCTAATGCCTGTTTGTGGTATCTCCTCTTTTTTTGATTAGTCATCTCGATCACTGAATTTGCTGTGCTTTTTTTCAAAAATGTTTTCACAGTTTCACAATTGCTTCCAGTAAAAATTTCAAAGGCCAACTGCTGTCTTCAACCTTTATTGGAAATGTGTGTTTAGCTCGCTACATAGTTGTGCACCTACACACATACTGAGGGAAGAAGAGCTATTCAGATATTATTTATTATTTATTTCCTAAAAGATGATGGCGCTTCAATCATACCAAGCTTTCTTCATAAAATGTACTTTTATTCAAAGTACAAAACATTTAAGATAGCAGTGGCTTTCCTGAACGTTGCCCTTCATATTCCAAATAAACACTGATAAAATCCCAGATTAACTTTTTTTTATATAGCGCTTTTCAAAACAAAGTTACAATGTGCTTTAGAATTAAAACGAATAATAAAAGTTAAAAAAAATCCAAAACATAAGATATAAAATCATTTAAATAATTCCAACCTCCTTCTATTTCTTCAGTGATTCAGTGTTAACAAAATTAAAGTGAAAACGAAATGGTGACTCTGTCACTCAATTAAACAAATCTTATCTTAAACAAGACTCTAGTTGCTGTGAACCATGTATCTTTGTCACTGCTGTGTTACGGTGCAGTAGGCCTACAGCTTCTCTTTTTTCTGACTTGCAAGGTTTAATGAGGATGTCAGGTTGGAGACAGATAGCTGGCTCCTAATTATAGCCTCATCCAAAGCTTGACTCTTGTGCCTTTAAGAGAGGCCCATTGATCTCTTGTGTTTACATGTTGTTTCTCTAAAGAATCAAGCTTTCTGTATTGTGACGGTTGCTATGGAGTTTCAGAGGTCTAAGTTTAATCAGATGACGAACTGAACCGTGTGCATTTCCTCCCTTTCTGTTGATTTCCCGTGATTGAACACTCGAAGCCTCGCATTAATCACTATTATCTCTGAAGTACGTAAACACTGTTCACATTCTTTCCATTAGGGCGGCAGCCATTAATTAAGATGATTTGTTGTTTAAGGTGCAGCATCAGATTCAAGATCATGTCACTACTTATTTCAGTATGTTGATTTGCATAAAAGCTCACAACTTCACAACAGTACTGCATATACTTAATGCTTCATTTCATTAAAGAAGAAGAAAAAAGAGACTCTTAAAACTATTGTCTTGGCCAAAAGGATCACAAGCTAATAAAGTTGAGATTCACACTTTTTCTTTCATGGCTGTTTATCTGTTAGTTACTGAGTCTGATAATCAGACTGAATTTTCATTTTGTTTCATTTCATTCATTCATTCATTGAATCACTGAACAAATCTGAGATGTGGCCAGTGAGGCTCAACTAAACTACTGAACAGATTTTGATTAAATTTGGTGGAAAGTTAGGCAATGAAATGTTTTCCCTCGTAACTCCCAAACTGTGAGGCATAGTGGGTTCTAAGTGTGTTCCTATGTATCCATAGGATGTCCTTTCTGACAACATAATCTTCCTTGATGTAGAATTTTTCAACTCGGGCAGACGCGTCTTCGTCTCAGTTTGCGCAGCCCAAGTTAAATGTGTGTCTAATCACGCCCACAGCGGTGCTTTGAGCCAAATGGTCACACTGACAATCTTAAAATGCTGATTTGTAGCAGTTAATATTTACCAGTTTCACCATCTTAGCTTACCCTGTTAGCATGCTAACAATTGCTAATTGCTACTAAACTCAGTACAGCTAGTACAGTTGAGACTGATGGGAATGTTGTTCATTTTGCAGGTATTTGGTCACAAGCCAAAGTATTGAACCTAATGATGGCGCTAGATGAAAAGTCAGGAGAAGTCAAAAGGATTCATCCTCTGGGAAACATGAATGTCTGTACAAACTTTCATGGCACTCCATCTTATAGTTGTTGAGATATTTCAGTCTGGACCAAAGTGGTTTACCGTTGACGTTGCCATCCGCAAAGCCACACCGCTAGTGAGGCTAAAAACTTCCAAACGCTTTCTAGCACAGTAAAAACACATTTAGATTATTCTGCAGTCTTGTCAGAGGTTTGTGCTCTCTGAGTTCTTTCCACATGTGAAGTTGACATTTGGCAGATGTCATGAGAGTTGTTTTCACACAGCACTGCATGGTGAATGTGTCTCCCTCCAAGTACCAATATGAAGTTTGCGAATCAGTGACTGCAGCATCCACATGATACATAAAGTTGGAGATTAACAGAAGACTGCCAGTTGCATCGAGGACCTGCAGCCTGTGGGGGATCGATCAGTGGTTTCTCCCTAAAAGCCACGTCTCATGGACCCATTATGGGTAAACTCATCTCTGTTTATTGTGATGGATAAATCAGCGGCAGTCCCACGGGCAGCTTCTCTCTGAGCACGACAGACGCACGACATGCTTTATTATTATTTATCATTATCAGGCTTCATGCAGCCAACTTCTTATACCACGTTTCCATTTTTCAATCACATACTTCCACATTCACATGTCAACTTCACTCCTGTCACATGTCTCAGCTGTCTTGGCTGAAGTATAAAGGAGAACATGGAAATATAAACCACTCAGGGAGAAATGATTTTGAAGTTGAAAATGAGACGGAGTTAACCTTTCCGGTGCTAAATTATACAGATGTAACATTGGCCAGCAGCCCCCTTTGTGAATACTTCCCATGACAGTCTGGGAGTAACATTCTCATCATGAAGGATGTAGATCAGGGTCCCACAGATGCTGATGACATACACATCTCAAATAATATCCAAAGTTCACCACATCCACACTGCTGTGAATTAATTTCAGACACTAGAGACATCAGCCACACAAACCCCTGTAAAGACAACTGTGGTAGGCCAGCATGTGTGCTTTAATGACACATTTATGAGCATTAATGCTGATAAGTAATTGAAAGAGCATATGGCTGTGAAAGTCATAATTCTCACGGGGTGGACGGAGGGGCAATAAAAGCCTTTCTCCCTTCTCATGAGAGAAGAGGAACTTTTTTATGAATCTGAATTGATTAAAAGTGGACTCAGAGCAGAATGGCGGTATCGATAAAGCTTTAATACATGTGTGACCTTTAATGCAAATGGTTTATTAAAAGGAAAGCAGCAGACGAAGAAAAAATTAGGACCCATTCAGAAATAAAAGAGAAAGTGTGAGAGTATGCTGAATAAAAAAAAATTAAAACAGTCCCAGTTCAGGTCAGAAATAATAAATTCACAATAAAATAAAAACCTGCTGACTCCATAAAAGGGATAAAACAGAATGAGAAAGGTGTTGTGCTCGGGTATCAACAAATAACATTTTCACTCTCCACAGAAACAGATGTTTAACTGAACAGCACAATGTTTCTTATGGAATCAAACTCAGATCTGGATTGATTTATCAGAATCTGTGTTGACGACAGGCTCAGCAGAAAGACGTCACCGAGACTTCCACTCCATCAAGACTGATAGTATTTGTTCCCCTTCCTATTGGAAGCTTCCTGACTGCACACAGCGAGGATGAATGTGTTCAGATCTGAAATGGATAACAAGGACACACAATGTATCACAGAGCTGTTTTTATATTTCTGAGGGATCAGCAGAGGAGCGAGTGTAGTGTATTAGTAGTGTTATATGAGTGTAGTTTTTCAGCGGGGGTCGGAGGACATTTGTCTTCGCTCCCTTGCCTGACATGAACAGATGAACAGATTCTTTTATTCATTCATTTATGTCATTTATGTGTGTATATTTACATATAGTATGTGCATATGAATAACTTCCAGATTCTAGTAATAACTGGAACACCTTTCCAGTTATTACTAGAATCTGTTTGACATTGATTCATAATTTCTTTGGCCAATTGGGGGCAGCAGAAACACGTTGTGAACACAACATTGACATATATCATCACCTTTTAAGTTGATAAGTTGAACTTGTTAATAAACAGTTGCTTATTTCCACATCCAGCAGTTACAGAGCAACATCATTCATATCATTCCTATCATTCATTTTGGAGTCGTGTTTGGGTCACCTGACAAATGTAAGACCAATATTCTCTCTCTCTCTTAACTCTGTTTTTGGTCTCCACCAACTCCCGTGGGAAATATCTGGCTCTTTAGCTGCTAAATGCTTCATTATGTTCACCAGCTGCTCTCTAACTGTGTCTGTCTGCTGTTTGCTGCTGAGCAGGTCGTGTGCAGTGGGTTTTTATAGCTTTTTCTCTGAAAACAGCTGCCTGCTGTGGCCGAAAACAATGCTATGAGAGCGGTAAGATTTAACCAAAGTGTGTAAGCATGCAACTAAAGTCCACTGCGATCACTCAAACTGAGGACATTGCAATTACATGGTCTGCATGTTAAACCCTCATGATGTTTGCAAATTGTCTTTGGTTAAATTTTGTAAAACAAAAATCAAAGAAACAACTCCAGTCCTCACTTTGACTAACAATATTAAGCTTTTTGTCAAAAACACTAGTGTAATTTTTCACTCCAGCCTTAATTTTGAGATTCAACAAAAAGGTCATCCAATCTTGCTTTCACCATTTTTAAATAATTTCCACCATTTCTAAAATTAGCGTTTGTCAGTTAATTTTATATTCATTAATTTATTTATTTTGAACCATTCAAGAGCTTTCTTTCTTCTTCAGTCTAAACAAACTTAGCATGCTTTTATATCCTCATGCTTGGATCGTTGTGATGGTCTCCTAATGGGCATGAATCAAAAAGTGATTTTAAGATTTTACACTTTAGATTAGTGGACCCAGCCTATCTACTCTCCCTTTTTCAACATTCTGAGGACCTCAGCCATGAACTCAGACACTTTTGCATCTGAAAAATAATTTTTTATCAAACTGTGTGTGTATATATTACAGTATGTATGTATTTGTGTTTTTAGGTATATACATTCCATTGTTGTTGCTGTGTTTGTTGTTTGTAATCATATCTTTATTCTTGGAATTTTAATCATCCCTTTTCTTTGTTTTATTCTTCTTTTAATGTTGTTTTTCTCATTGTTTAAGTTGCTCTTTGCAAAGCACTTTGTAATGGCTGGTTTAGATTAGTCGGACATAAATACATTTATAATTTTCATTATTTAATCTACAACAAGATATGTATCAGGGACAGCATAACTCCGGACTGTCTGCACATTCAGAAAATTATCTTTTTCTCGAGTAGCGAGACTAGAAATGTCATGTTGATTTTGACGTGGAAAAGGTCTGCTGTTCTGGGCTCTGTGTGTGTTATTATGCAGACATTATCTTCTTTCAACAAACCCAGGAGTATTTCAACTATACTGCTCAGACAAGCACAACTCTCCCTTTTATGTAAACACACACATGCAGGATCAGTACTTTTTTTTGCATAATGATGGATATGCTTGAAAATGCTGAGCATGTTGGATTATAGGGATGCTACTTTGTTGAGTTGCAGGGCCGTATATTAAGACAAGGCTGCTTCGCTCGCTGTAGCTGGCTGTGCCCTCGGGTATATAAAAGAACCCAACTCATCACAGAGCACAGCACAGCACTCCTAACTAGTGTAGAGGTCATCCACAGAGCTGATCACAGCGAGAAGAAGGGGAAACACGGTGGACAGCAGGATCAAAAGCATCCGGAACGAAGACAAATATCCACTGAGGCATCGTTTGAAAAAAAAGATGAGACAGAAAGAGTGAGAGCCGAGGAGACTTACACTTTAATGTAAAAATCCTTGGTGTGTATTCACATCACGTGAAGTTGTAGTGCATGTAATGTTGGACTGATCCAAGATGAGCCTGGCGTGACACTGAAGCACACTTCAAAGCCGACAAAGCAGCGTTTTGTTGTACCGTAAGTGTAACAGACGTTTCAGATCCCAGCAAGGTTATGAATCTGACTGTGTGCCTTTGAAGTGTCCTAAACAGTTCATTTGCTGCTAGTTTTATGTTTCACTGCTTTGTTTTCAAAAGGAAACACTAACAGCACTAAAGTCAGCAGTGAACTGTGTATTTGCAGCAGGTGAGAAGTCAGAAACAATGGAGGCAAGATTGCCCTAATGTCAGTGTGTAGCACTGGACATAGGATTTAATGTGTTGATGACACAGTATAAGACAAGTGATGAGAAGTTTATTGTTTATTGATTGTGTGAAAGGAATGAATTAAGACACAACACAACAAATTTCAATCGGTTGCAGAGGAGTAGTTTAAACCTTTTCATAAACCGATCGAAAGAAAAATTGCACCATGTAAACGATTAAACTGATTACTGTCTGGCTGCGTTCTTTCTGCGCATGCCCTCCGTCATGATGTAAATGCGTGTAGACGTACGCTTCTCCAAAAAAAGCATGCGTTATTATCATGCCAGGTAGCCTTTGAGGAAAACGGATGCATGAGTATTCATCACTTCTGCGCATGTCACACAGCTGTTCCAATTAAATGTGTCGGTGCATGTAAACACCGGACCGTGTTAGATCACATCCCGTGTAAAGTTGACCCGAAATCTTCAATCGGAACGATTTCAATCAGAATAAAAAAAAGTTCTGAAAAACATGAAGTTGTCCCCCCCAATAAATTATTTCTAAATAAATTATGTGATTGGAAATATATATTTAATAGAAGCTGACTCCACTTTTGAAATAATTCACACATAAACAACCCCTCGCCCCATGTATCCTGCTCAGTGGTCTGAACCATTGCATATACTAAACGAAGTGGGAATTTGGGAAATGAAGTTAACGGTTTACTTTATCCTTTGCTTGCTATTGGACTACATTTCCCAGATTCCATCTCTGTAGCACATGAGTTGCGTCTTCAGTGAGTGAGTCTAGTGGCTGGTGACTGCTAAGACCTGGACCATAGGCTAGTCCTGTGACACATACCTTGTAAGTAACTTTATCCTAACAAAGATAAAGTCTACCCATCAACAGAGTAAAACGTTTAAAAACGTAACCAGACTGTATTTACCGCCTCAAGTGAATTAAATTATCCCCAGCCAGATCTATATTTAGAGGTAGCTAGCTAGCTAGCTTGCTAGATAATGTTACATTGATCATACCCATACAATTTCTTAAGAAAATTCCCCTTAGGGTCCCCCCTAAGTTGTGATGAGATCTGCTCCCCTCGGTTTCAAATGCATAAAATGACTTATGTTTATGGGTTTTTTTTCTTCTTACAGGTGACCTCTTGTGGTCATTTTTAAATAATAATTTTATAAGGCAATGACAAATGAACCCTTTTGTCATTTAGGAGAACTTGACACTCTTGGTTGTAAAAACAAAAAATGCTTTGGATATGACTGCTGGTGACAAAAGACACTGTCCTCTCCTTGAGCTTCATCTGAAAGGCTTCTCCCCAATTTTGAGTTGCCAATTACCCTGTAGCCTACATACTTCCTCCCAGTTGTGCAGTCACCCTAATGTTGCTAGTGCAGTAGTGTGATTCCTCACTGACTTCCCACCCACAAATACTGGGAAATGAGTTAATTGGAGTATTAGGCCTATATGACCAGGAGGTACAGCTATTTAGGATTATTGACCCTTAGAAATTAGCAAGAATTTTGCTCCTTCACAACTGCTTGTCACAGTGATGTTTTCTTGAAGGTTTTAGCAGAATCACAAGTTAATAAAAGCTAAACATCTTGATTGTTTGTGCTCTCAACGGTCAATTGTTCCAAGAAAATAAATCTCATTCTCAGTGGCTACCTCTCTCTCTCTCTCTCTCTCTCACACACACGCACACACACACAGATGTACACACATCTCACCTGCTGCCAGAGTTAAACCAACATGACATTTTCCTGTCCAGCAAACTTCACACTCACGTTGATCTTTTATTCATGAACACCATTTATTTCAAGCTTTTTAAAATGATTGTTAAATGTCTTGATATTTCATGTTACCATCACATAGTTATAGTCTAAAAAGGATTTAACTAGACTATCATATCTTTGATTTAGACTTTATCTGATATCTGTGATCTGTGATATATGTGATTGGTTGGCTAGGACCATGAAAAATAAAAGCACCAACTTTTAATTTAACCCTTTGAACAACCAGAAGGCTTGTGCCAGATGACATAGCAGGCATGCAAACTGGCAGGGGGTGAAAAAGGTGAGAAGGATGCTTGAGCAGAGAAAAACACAGACCCTCAAGACAGATCTGGGAGGACATTCCTTATGTAAAAATAAGCTACTAAATGCTAATTTCTGATGACTTTTAGGATTACCCTGGTGCTGGTCACAAGCTAACAGAATTACAAGATTAAGCAAAATAAAGTACAAAGTATTTCGTTTGGTATTGTAGCCTATCCAACATGTTGAATGGAGGATAGGCTAGTTAATGTAAAAACTAGCGGCAAAAAATTCTGTTTTATCCCGTTTTCTTCTGCTTTTGGTAAGAGCTAGCTCATGCATGCATTACATGTTGTATACATAACGTGTATTTATCTTCTGCTGCAAAGAGAGAGAGATATTGACTTTGTGTATTATGTTGAGGGGTAACATTACGTTCCATTCAGGTTACTGACTGCTGCTGCCACTGTTCTCAGTAAATGAGCCGATCTATTACGGCTTATAAAATATATTTGCAATGTAGGACCATTGAACCTTTGCTACCTCAGATGGTGCCAATATGTTAAATTTCCAGGTCTGGCCCATGGACTAAGATTGACATCACATGCAACGATGTTGGTCAAATTAGCTAGCTAGCTAACGTTTAGTGGTCGATTGGTTATCTAGCTATCAAGATATCAAACTGGTAACATTACTGTAGTCTCTAACCCTAAGATATGTTTTAAGTAATGAGAGTCAGTGTTAGTAATGCTGCCGATGACAAAGCTCTAGAAATCGCAAATACTAATAAAACCAACGGTTTGTGACCAGTGTGGTACTTTCCAGAGACAGAGGCGCCAAATGAGAACAAATTTCCTAATGCTGAGGCAGCAATAAAGAGAATCTCTGTTTTGTCATTACTGAGTTGCAGGAAACTGGGAGGCATCCAGTTAATTTATGTCTTTAATACACTCAACTATTGACTTAACAGGCCTCAGGTTTTCAGGGGACAGGAATGTATACAGCTTAGTGTCATCAGCATATTTAATGGTAACAGTGTATCGGTGGGCAATGTGGCCTTTGGGAAGCATGCACAAACTGAACAAGAGACCAAGAATTGATCCCTGGGGAACACCACGCACAGTCAACCTTTATAAAGTTGCACATGACTCACACTCGGGCAAATTAAGGACTTCCTCACAAATATTTCACTTAACTTCAGGCCTCGGCCTTCATCAATGCAAATTTTGCACTGTGAATATGACAGAAAAGATTATGTGATGTTGTAAGGAACTTCATTAATTTGTTGGAATGCGAGACATTTGCAATTATAAGAAAAGTGGAATTTACACATCTCAACATAAAGACAGCAAATAAGTCATGGTGAGTTTCATTCGATTTTGTTCAGGTTAAAATGCAAATCAACAAAACACCGAGACAGACAGCCCTTTTCACAGTTAAACATTGTTGTTCTACTCAAAAATCTTGATGATCAGAAGACTGGAGATTATTGGGCGTCTTTCATAGTAATTTTACGACTGCTAGAATAAATGCCAGACTGCATGGTGGTCACATGGTGGGAGTTAAAATATTACTGAATAGAAATTAAAAACACTTAAAAACTAGAATGAGGAGTGGATGGAGAGAACAGGTGAAACGGTTTAGATTCTGTTCCGTGTTTCCAAGATGTGGAAACTGATGTTGCTCTTATTATTAGTAATCTTTCTGAAAGATGGCTGTTTAATTTAAAGCTGAATAATTTTCCTTTGTAGATATCAAAATGTTTCTGCAATATTCCAAGGTGTAAATGTTTGCTAGACACTTTTATGATATACTGTAACTATGCTGATAAGTAAGAGCCTCATAGAAACTGTTCCAATTGTCACCAAAAGTTAAAGATACTGTATCAACTGCAATGACAGAGAGTACTTCTGGAGAGTTGTGACAGAATTGAGCAGAGTTGCATGCTGAGAGAATCACAAAGCCAAGATCACATTGAAAGTAAAATTGATAAATAAAGCAATGCTGATGTTTATATGTGAAAACATCAAGTATTATTTTTTGGTTTTGCCTTTTTGTGGTTTTCCTACATGAATTTGTCACCAAACATAGCTATGTATCGATGTATACAAATGTAGCTCCTTCTCTTTCAGTTAAAACACATGTAATGTGTGTAGGATTTGGGATATGTTTTATTACTTGTGTTTATTCATTGTACTGTATATCAGAACCAGTAGAAATAAACATGCTGTATCAGTGGAATGGCCTCAAGTTTATACAGGACCCCTATGTAACCATTTGAGTGCAACTTTCCAAACAATTTACCGTACTGTTATCCCAAACATCACATCAGTTAGGATGCTGACAGATGAAAAAGAGAATTTTTGTATCAAAAGCAACACATCATTTCCTACCAATTAAATATTCAATATTCCAAAGAATCTGAACAAATTTTACTTCAAATATATAAAGTAACTGGTCCAGCCACAACCCTAAACCCTCATTAGTCAGAAAACGTTAAGATACAATAGTGAGCGTACCAAGCAAATTAACAACATTGTATTTACAAAAGTATTGTTTAGTGGCATTTGGATTCAGGCCACTCTGAAATCATTACGGTCTTATTTAGTAAATGATTTTGTCTGCAAAACTCATTCACTCTTAATATAAATTTGTAAATATAACTTTTAAAGATAATTATCAAACACCAAGAGGAAACAGTAAACTACAAAATCTTAATATTACAGTGCAACACGTCATTTATCTTTGGCAGCGCATGTCAGTGATTGTCAATTTCTTGTTTTTATAGTGCAAACAAACAAACAAAATCATTGAGCAAGGGATGTCAGTTTGTACTTTTTCTTCATACAATATTACATAAACAATGTTGTTATGAGCAAAAGCAACAATATTTTTTTTCTACTGACATATTGTGCAGCTGTGGGGTTTTCAGTGTCCCCTCAGCGATAGAGACACATGCTGGTGCTCTGATACAGGTACATGTAGGCGTCACAAAAGAGACGCTTAGCCACACCTTTCATGTCTCGAGGCACCTGATTGGCCAGCTCCACGGGAGACATTTGCAGGTACATGCCGACCTCAGGGCAGGCGTGAACCTCCGGGATGTTGAAGCCGTCTCTCTCTCCTGAACACAATGCACAACTGAGCAAAAGAGTACATGTATAAATGATGCATGTAATGAGACCATGCATAAAAACAGACCACTCACCTTGTCTGTCCGCCATGCTGTCAAAGAAGATCCAGTCTTGGCTTTTTGGTCCGTATTTGATGAAGGACACGTAGTGGCTGGTCTCGATGCAGAGCACAGCGAACAGCTCCAGTTTGTCTCTGGTCAGAGGTATGCTACGACCCAAGTAACCCTTGGGGATGTCCAGAGCAACTGGTTGATGGGACTGGCGTTGAGGATGAGAGTGCACCTGGAAGAAATCACATGAAGTTAGGGCTGCAACTAATGATTATTATCATAATAATATTAAGAGAATGTTTGGTGTTTTTGCTTCATTTTAATTTAATTTAATAAATTACTCATTAAACATTTAGTTGATTATCAAAATGGTTGTCAATTAATTTTCTGTCAATTACCAGGGTTTCAGCACTACATAGGCTCCTGCACCCAGCAATCTATAAATAGAGGGTATGCATGTGATGTCACCGTATGCAGAGTTTTTCTGTCTCCACTATGCACACTCCCCTCTTAGTGGATAGTGGAAAACACTTTCTGCACAAACAGAATGAAACAAATCTGTAAGGGCAGTATGTTGATCGCACCAGTGATTTTGATCAGGCTATATATTCAGACCACTGAGCTCAGATTTTTTGTACAGCTGAGTGCTGACTGATGGCTTTTACTTTTTAAGATGTTTGTTTGTTTCCTCCCTGTAGCACAGCTCTACCCCTTAACAGCAGCCAGAGCTGGTGAAGTGATGATGATCTGGGTTTTATCACATGGAAAAGTGATGTCAATCCATACCCTCTATACTCAACAAGCCCTTAATAACGCTAAAGACAGACACACCTGAGATGAGCACGTCTTGCAGAAGATTTTGAATCCTGTCTGGCTGAAAAGGGGATCTTTAAAACAGTTGATGCACTCTTCCTGGGCCAAGTTTCCACACAGCATGCACTGCTGAGGACCTGAAACACACACCACATGTTGTACCCACTGTGTCTATTTGTGTTGCATGTGTGTGTTTAACAGTACCTTCAGAAAGGAGGTCGGTGATGTCCAGCTCCAGAGAGGGAATGATCTTGTCAAACATCTTGAATTTCTTTCCAAAGCGGGGCATCTGGAGGATGAGGCAGGATGGCACCTGCAATTATAAGACAATGAAAAAAGAGGATCACACCCTGCACAGACAGAATGCACAAAGATGAGAGATGAGAAGATCTGCTGAGAAAACTGTGCAACAGAGCCATCTACTGGAGAATCAACCTAAGAAAGGGAAAGCGTGGGATAAATAGATCTCCTGACCAAAAAGATGAAGAAAACATGTTTTATATTTATTACACAGATTGGCATCGACTGAGCTGACATAGCAGCACAAACACTAGCAATTAGATCTAAGAAAATGTTGGCACTGAAACAAATAATCGATTAATTGGTTAGATGATCTATAGAAAATCTAAAGTAATTGTTCTACTAAAGCATAAAAAAACAACCTGCTTGTTTGCTTGTGACAGCTTAAAAGATTAGGGTGTTTTGTTTTAATATCCTAATAATTAATCATAGTATCATTAGTCAAGGACGCTTTAACATCATGCTCTTATGATGGGAAATGAACCACTAACTCTACAGGTAAGCCTAACACCTGAGCTGCTATTATTGTAACCAGAATATGTCCTAATTAATCTAACAATAGCTGATTAATTGAAGAAATAATTGATAGAGATAAAAATGATCACTGCCAGTTTAATTAACTCAGTTTAACCTGATAAAAAGAGAAATTGCAAATGTGTGAACTTTTTGTAGAGCGTCATGCTACTGCTAATGCTAATCATTCCATCAAATAACACAAATGTGGTTAATTAGCATTCCAGGATATGAAAAGTGTAATGTAATCTCACCTCTGCCAGCTTGAGTCCTGCATTGTGGAAGGAATGTTCGAGCAGCTGCTGGACTGTAGGCAGCACCAGGCTGTGGTTCTGGTCCAAGAAGATCTGATAGCAGTAACTCTCCTGCACTTTACCACCTGCAGAGCTAAATGGGAGAGGGAGAGAAATGTGGAGGTGAACATAACTTTCTTCAAAAGTTCATTGTATTAAAGCTATGTAGTGGGAAATAGCATTTAGCTGTGGTGTTCTAACTGTACAGTTTGAGTAGAGGCTCCAGTGCAAGAATGTGGTGCATGATGACAGTAAGGAATTCCTCTGGATCTGAAAGACAACATCCACATCAACAGTCACTTTAAACCAAAAAACAAAAAACAAATCAGCTTCCAGATTAAACTGACCCTTCTCATCTGTGGTGAAGGAGTGACTGTAGCCGTGTTTCTGCAGCTGCTGCCGGAGCTTCATGATGTGCCGCCCTTCCACAAAGCCCTTACTGCAAAGAACATACAGAGAGCATGACATATAGAGTATTTATACATTATTAAATTACCACAAAATTAATTACATGTTTTGCAAAATACATAAAAGCACACACCTGCGGAGGGGATTAACAATGTCATGGAGCAGTGTTTTCTGAATTGGGGCATCTTGAGGTTCTGTTGATTTAAACAGCATGGAGTCCAACACAGAGGAGCAGGAAAACAAGCTGAAAGCACAGACAGAAACAAAAGGTATGACATGAAAAAAAACCCACATTACAGTACGTTCTACAAACAAATGCAAGTTTTTAAATTTGGCTTTCAACATTGCAAGCAGCCGCTTTCGATTCCTTTCAGCTACAAGCTACAAAAAATATATATCTGCAGAGAAAACTATCTGGAACTATCTAGAGAGTGGTAATCAAGTACAGTAAACAATACTGTACATGGGAACCATTTTTAAAGCTCTCAGTGCATTCATTTCAGGGATGCTCAGCATTTTAAAATGCATAATTGACAGTCAAAAAACAAACAAACACTGCCTTCATGAGACATGTTTGACTTAGCAACTGCATTACCACGGACTGTAGTATACCTTTTCCAAAAAAGTATTGTTCACAGAGATAGTCTATCAACTCAAGCTAATTTCAAGTCTCTGCAAGTTGAATTCCATAGCGTACAGAAATGATCAGTCTGGAATGTGGGAAATCATCCTAAAAAATACTGATGTGATTTGGACAATGGTCTACAATATTGTAAAGTACATGTCATTTGTATAGTTAATGGGATAAAACCAGCTGAACTTCCAATGAAGACCTTAAAATGCATATTATTTATTGTCATGTTCATCGTCCTGACCTGAAGAGGGCAGCATCCATGTAGCAGGAGTTGCAGTGGCCTTGGATCCCCCTCATTCGTCCAATCAAAATCTGGTTAACCTGCTCTGTGCTGATAGGAGGAACAGTCTCCAGCTTCCCTGTACTGTACTCTATCGCTCTCTCTAAAGTAACACAAACACACACACATAAACCATTGTGTATGTAAACACATAAAACCATAACACATTATACAACATGCATGTTCAGCTGGTGATGATTGCTGATGCGTTGGAAAATGTAGCATTCTGCTTTGAGTGGGATGGTCATTTCTGTACAGTTATTAGAGAAACCATAAACATACAATATGTGCATTCTGTACTCTAAATACAACCCTTGTCTACTCACAGCAGTGTATTTTTGGTCTGGGGCTGTTTTTCATGCTTTTCTTTGGACAAAGAGTTACTCAAGAGTAAACAGAAATGAGATCAATCTTGTTCTGACCTGTGTCTTCCTGTTTTGGCATCCTCTCGCTGAGATCGACTGATGTGCTCTGAAATCGTGAGTCAGGACGGCAGGAGCTAAGCTTCAGAAACAGAGCTCTCTTGGGGGGACATTGGAAGAAACGCTCATTTTTGAAGGTACCATCACTTACTCCTTTGTCCTCCTCCTGGAGACAGATATACACAGAAGAATAATGCCATTACATTCAAGATTAAATGAAAGGAAAAAAAACTACTGGCTTAGAACTACTATAAACATTGACCTGTCACAGAAAGTAACCGCACACTTAGGAGATTGTTTCCATATAAGATGATGTGTTCCCATAATTGTATGTATCATATTTCAATTAGATTTTAATCTGCACAGTAACATATCAGTATAAATATTACCAGCTCTAGTCCAGCCATGAGTTCCTGCCGGTCAGGCAGAAAGCCGATCCAGCGGATGATTCCATATAAATTGCCTGCACCCAAGGTCACCTCTACCACAGAGTTCACACTCAGATCCAACCGCAGATCATCAGTGTTTGGATCCACCAGGGGTGTATCAACGTCCATGCTCTCTGGCTCTACAGTAAAGAATATATTTGGGTCAAACTTGTTGGAAATAGCTTCACACTTCATCATTGAGTTTAGTATAGAGTTGCTCAAACCTGCAGGCACCTCCCCCCTAGCAACCGAGTGTAGTGGAACTTCAACTTCGCCCCCTCTCTTTCCATTCTCATCTGTGTCCTGAAAACAGCAGCAAAGAAAAATTATAAATGTACTGCAAACTGTTAACGTTGTACCGAAGGGGGTGACAAAATAAATTTTTAATTTGAAGGTTTGGTTGTATTAGAGAATTCAAGGATGGGCAGGAGCATACAAACTGTGACAGCATGGTGTTTGATGGCTATGATGGATATGAGTAAAAAAAAAAAAAAAAAAGATTAATTGTAAGCATCGCCTTATATACAGTACATACAAAAGGATGCCAGAACAGCTACTGAGCAGGTAGGATCGACAGTGATCATGTGACCAACTGTGAAAAGTCACAAAAGAGGCCAGGCTTGTTGCAAGTTTCACTGACTTACATTTTAAGACTTTTAAGACCTTTTTAATGTTAATCATAACAAAATATAGAAAATAAGGTAAATTTTATCATTGTAAAAATATATATATTTTTTTTTTATAAAAAACAAACACAATTGGTCACATATCAGTAACAAGTAACATAATTAGTCTGTGTGACAGGTATGTTTTATTCACCAGCAGCGTACCAAGGAATGACTGCATTTTAAAACATGATTTAAACCATATTTATCTCCAGACCATTTGTGGCACAATTGTTTTTCTTTTAGATTTACATTTAAAAAGGTTCAGTATGTAACATTTAGGAGCAGCTTTTGGCAGAAATTTAATATAATATTTAAAAGTACGTTTTCATTAGTGTATAATCACCTGGAAATAAGAATTGCTGTGTTTTCGTTACCTTAGAATGAGCTGTTTTTATCTACAGAGGGGAGCGGGTCCCCTTCCACAGAGGCTGCCATGTTGCATCGCCATGTTTCTACAGTAGCCCAGAACGGACAAACCAAACACTGGCTCTAGATAGGCCCGTTTGCGTTTTTCACGAGTCTCGCTGCCTCTGTAGTTTCTCCTACACGCTTGGAACGGGAGGGTGAGGCGAGCGGTGTTCAAATGGTTGAAATGGTTGCAAACTGCAGTTTCACCGCTAGATGCCACTAAATCCTGCACACTGGACCTTTAAACTAAAAAACTGAAATATCACTTACCGTGGAGATCCGAACAATTTGTTGTCCACCCTTTTCCTGCACATCCACCACCATTCCATGGCGACATTTATCACTGATGAAGTAAGTGACTCTATCCCCTGGGATTAGCTTCTCTGTTTCTGGTTGTGGGGAGGGCTTGGGGACGGAGGGTGACAAGGAGCTGGGATCCGCAGGCCTGACTCTGGAGAATGGGGCAAAAATGCCACAATCTTTCACACAGGAGAAGAGGGTTTTATGCTGGTAGGACCCATCAGTATTCCCCTTCCCCTTGTCTGCTCCCTGTGGGGACAGAAGCATAACAGCATCCCTGAATTAATATCACTTGCACTCTCAATTTATATATCTAAAGGCTCAGTTCACCCAAATAACAAAAAAATCTTTATTTTTAAAATATAAACACATAACATAGTGTTGAGGCCAATTTATGCTATGTATTAATAATAATACATAGTAGTAATACATGTAACTATGTATTGAGTGTATTACTTATATACCTGAAAAGCTATTATTGGCCAATATATCAGCCAGAACAACTGAGTTTCATTTGCTGATGTTTTGAGATATCTGTCTCAGATTTCTGCCTCCACACTACCGCGATAAAATGGAGGTGAATAGAACTTTGTTTGTGGTGCTCATAGCTCTGAAAAAATACAATTAAATGTGGTGTTTTGCACCCTAAATTATGTTAAAATGTACTGTTTCACTGAACTACTTTCTTTGTCTTCCAAGACAAAACGTGACAGTGTGTTCTGTGGATTATCCTGAATAACAGGAACATTGTTTCTGGAAACAAATGTTGCTGTTTAATTTTTTAAATGTAATTTTTCAGTGATGTAAGCACCACAAACGTAATGTATGTAGAAAATAGTTCCAATGAAAACTGTTCACAACCACACAGTCTCTGTGAATTATACGCTACCAGTTATTCAGACAGTTTGTGTGCAAGAAATAGAAAGCAAATGAAATTGTTCACATACTGTATAAGGAGAAAGTCTGAAGGACTAGTTCAAAAGAAAAAGGACAAAGAAATCAATACTTTTTCAAACATAATTTAAGGTGCTAAACACCATATTTAACTGTATGTGCTGAGTTCCGGGAACATCACAAACCCAATACAGTTCACCTCCATTGTGTTGAAGTGGAGGCAGAAATATCAGAGATGCAAAATGATATGCATGGATAGATACCAGCAGGAGAAAGCAAGAAAAGCAAAGCAAATTATTTCTTTTTTTTCTGATTTGGTCGCACCAACACTTTAAAGTCCCACCTGCAGTTCAATGCCAAAGAACGTTCCTGATAAGGGACAGGTATATGAAGGCTCTGTCATTCTTCCAATGTAGCGAATGATGCCTCTAAGCTTCTCTCCTCCTTCCTCCACAGTCACTGCGGTCCCCTCAGTGAGTCCTAGTGCTGTTTGAAGAGCATCTCTCCTTCTGAACCACTTCAGCCGCTCTGCGTCATCAGGCAGGGCCTGCAGCAGCTCGGCTTCCTCTGCGCTCAGCTCTTCCATGCTACTCGCCTCTAGTTTATAATCTAACAGTGAACGTGAGCCCAGGACGATGACGGGCAACTTTGTGGGAGAATGAGATATTTTGAGTTCTAACTGGTGCCTGTGTTCACTGATGTAACAGATGCAGCCAGCACTGATGTGTCCTGGGTGCTGAGGTTTTCTTGTTATGATAAAGTACAGGTTGTTTGGTGACGTCATGTTGCTGAGGCCAGGAGATGTGGCAGGGTGCTGTACAGAAACACACACAGTACACACACACACACACACACAGGTGTTACTACAGTAACAATAAGCCTATTTTCAATTTTGAAGACAAAACTCAAGCTAGCTCGCTGACTAAGCTAGCTACAACACGAACTGCCGTTAGTGTACAACGTCAAAACAGAAATCATTATAAACGTTAAATGTCACGTCAGTGGTAACGTTGCAACTTTAATCTAGAATAGTTCAGATTGTTTTCCTTACTTTCTCGAGCATTTGAGAAAACGTTAGCGTTACCTTCACTCGTTAAGCAACTTTAAAGTTTGCTTTCTGTTTTATCGTCGCTCAAACCAGCTGCGTTTAGTTTCACTTCCCTTTTCATTTCTTTTCAGCGCGGCGCCATCGGCATTCCACACTCTGACGGAAAAGACGGCTTGAGTTTGTGAACCACGTAAACGACTTATTGGCAATGATGTAGTTCTTCGAAAGAAGTCATTAATGTTATAATATTTTGTGACGCTGTTGTTTTCAAATCAGTTGACAGCCAGCAGCAAGTCATTCGACAGAGGTCCTGGGAAATGTAGTCCCTCAGCACGGTCTTACAGACAACTAACAACCAGGCTTAGTCACGTGGGACTGTGTTAAAATCTGGTTACATAGGGTGTATAGTTTGAACAAGTGCTTATCTCCCAGTTTGCTATCTTTGCAGCTTCATTCTGTAGTTGGTTATAGCTGAAAGTGGGTAATGTCTACCAGTTTACAGCCTTGCTAATTGGTTATTCCATTATCAGAAAGGCTTTTTCAAATTTAAGGGCCCCCCCCCCCCCAAAATAAAAGACATGGTATATATATCATGGTATGATTTCTGCATAACCCCAACATAGTGGAGGGGAATTATTGTCTCTGTTGCGCGTTGATAACCAGAGGAAAGACCAAAACCCAACAACTGAGTGTTTATGCATTGGGGATGTTTAGACAGCTACTGCGCTGATGCGATGAAAATATTTTTCATGCATGTTGTTTTCTGTGAGACAACACTTCTTCTTGCTTTTTAAAGTGGTTGGCGACCTAACTTCTTTTAGTGTCAAAGCACTGTACTATACTTCTGGTCGAAATCAGAGGACAGACAATCTCGATGGCTAACTGTTTGTCTTGATTGAAACACAAAGACTTTGTGATGAAAAATGGCAATTGGGAAAATGTGAAATAAAAACAAGCCCTGCGACGAGTTGGCCACTGTCCAGGGTGTACCCTGCCTAAGGCCCAAAGTCACTGGGATAGGCTCCAGTCACCCGCGACCCCTAACGGGACCAAGCGGTAGAAAATGGATGGATGGATGGATGGATGGGTCACGTTACATATTTTGTCTTTTTTGTTGTTGATCATTTATGTTTGTTTATTTTATAATGTCTTATTTATGTAACTAATACTGTACACTTAGAGTCTCCATAAAATCCTACCCATTAATCCTTTCAAATAAAATCATTTTGCCGCATATACCACATGGCACTTGTCTCTCAAATTAAATTCCGGCCTGTAAGACAAGACTGAGGACTGAAACAGAATTAAAAACTGCGCAGACCACGTTCTGTGATTGGACAGTATAACATACATCATCCACAAGGGCCTGTTTTTGGTCGCTATTTGATGACGAAACGATTAAGTTGTAAACATGGAGGAGAGAGAAGCACTGAAGAGGCAAATTGAACTTCTACAAAGTAAATCTTCCGTGTTTAATATCGACAGGTTGTTTGGTAGCAGTGGGGTTAGAAAACAGCTTTAATTGTTGCGCCTTTTAAATTTGAGCTGTCGTTTGAATGTGGGGCCCGCGTTTTTAAGTATTTCAAAAACGAACGTTAAACGTAAGCTTTGCCTCTAGCTCAAACTAACGTTACCCACATGTCTAAGAAGAGACGTTGGTGCCTTTATCTACCCTTCATAATATATTACATGTAGATATACGTAGTTAGTATACTCTATATTCAATTTTCATTGGTTTCATCAGTAAATAACGAAGATAGTTAGCAGTTTATGCTGTCAACAGGTTCATAGTTAAACCCTGTTTTACTCTGCTGCCATAACAACACAACTAGCTAGATAGCTCAGCTAATTGTAATTGTAATTCTAACGGCAAGGCACAACACACTGTTCACACGACAAATTAGCGTCACAGAAAAAACTCATAGTTTTTCACTTACAACTGGTATTTAGCAATAACGTTATGCCCCGGTATCGAGGCCACTGTACTCGTCGGTGACAAATGAAAGGGGAAAACCAACACAAAGTGTAAGATGTTGGTCCAACACAATCCAACCAAACAGCTTTAAATTCAATGTCCCTTAGCATAGATTCTACAAGACTCTGAAGTGGAGAGATGAACAACATTCTTCCGAAAGATATAAAGAGGATGATGGTGAAGGAGGCAGATTCACATGTCGCTACAAGATCTCCCACAGGTGTAGAGGACAGTATAGGTGGAACTTTAATGTCCCAGAGAGGCAGTTTTGCTTACAGACAGTGAATGATAACTATAAAGGTGCGACATGATTCAAAACTATAATAATTACAAAAAAGTACATCCACAGCTTGGTAACAATACATTTTGTTTGAAAAGCCATTAGCTGATCTCGTATCTATTAGCGCCTCCTCTAAGGAGATGAAACCTCCGACCTGATGGAAGCAAATTAAACTTGATGTGTAGAAATTGCTGAGAGTTAATTTGCTTCCGCAGGGACACAGAGTTTACCTCCCTAGAATGTGGAGGTTGAATTATGCTTACTGTGAAGTCCAAAACATAAGATTTCACTAATATTCATTCTTGTCAATGCTTTCAGTGAGTCCTTGTCCCTGTATGGAAGCGTCTGAATTTGCTAGATTTCTCTACTGATTAATTCAGGTTTTTCCTTTCATTTTTCACCTGTCTTCAATGAAAGTAAAAACTGCTGACAGCATGCTGTGTGGATTATCCAGAGTAACAAGGACACGGCTCCTAAAAAAATATGTTGCTGTTGCGTTTTTAATAAAATTTTTGCAATCTCGTGAGCACTGCAAACTAAATTCCTTTCATCTTCAAACTAAACCAAGACTATCTATGTGACTAAATACCACTGAAGGAAAGTGAGAAATGTGCTTTGTTGGGTAAACCAACTCTGTTTCTGTTTTCTTATTGTTTTATCATTCTGAAAGTGACTGTACAACTAAATAACTTCTATTTTCAAATTCCCAGATCTAATCAATGAACATAAGAGCGTCCATGGCGACACCCCGTTTGCAAGAGCTGAGCAGAGGCATCCAGAAGCTCCAATATCAGCCAGAGGCAGAGGTCACAGCACATCTGTCATCGATCCTGACAGCTCCAGAGGGAGACTATATGCTCCTCAGAGCCGTGGAAGTTGGAGGAAAACGTACTCGCTGAGAAACAAGAGCCCCCAGTCCTCTGCTGGACATCCCTCAGCCTCTACCTCCTCTGTTCATCAGTCTACTTCCCACAGTATATCTCACAGCGCCTCACTGCCCAGCCACAGCAGAGCAGAGGAAAGCGATAGAGGCACTACTGCCACTTCATCATCAGGGATCCCTCAACAGAAGAGAGGGGGACATATAAACAGCATCGCAGGGATAACGGGAGTTGCAACACAGAAGAAAAACACAAATACTCTTAGAAAAACAGAGACAGCTGTGTCTCAGCATGAAGATGAAAAAGCAGGTTCAAGCTCAACAGGCACTAGTATGCAACATGAAACGCTTCACAGACAGACTCAAGAATTTCAGCAGAGGGCTGAAAACAGGCGTGTAGTCCTGCCAGAAAAGAAAGTTAGTGGCTCTTCAGAAGCGCCTTCTTCAGTCAAGGCCAACACCTCGACCAGTTTGCAGAGCAGCCCTCAAGTACAGATCAAACCTGCCTTGACAAGCAAAACCAGCACTGAGACTAAACGGGCCATTACTACGACAACTCCAGCTATTCTCGCGACTGGTAATACCATACCACCTATCTCTGCTCTGTCTAAAGTATCAATACAACCTTCCATTAACCCCACACCTCACACCAGCCAGGACCAAGTCAGTGCGTCTTTTTTGAAAAAATCCAAGTTCACTTGGGTAAAGAGCAAGAATGTGGGAGGAGTGGAGCCTAAACAAGCTAGCTTTATTTCCTCACCCAAAGGCAAAGCTGTGACTGCTGCGCCCTCATTCTCAAAAGCTGGAGTTGCCAGTGGAAGCTCCCCCTTATTCTCAGTCAGTAAGAGAACCCCTGCCAAGAAGTTACCTCGAAAGCTAAGCCCGGTCACTTTACCCCCCAAGACCTCCAAGTACAAATGGGTCTCCTCCTCTGCTGGAGCCCAAGTTAGAATATCTCGAAAATCACTGTCTCCCAAAGCCTTGACCTTTTCCCAGAGAGCTCTGGAAAAGGGAGAGGCCGCTAAGAAACTCAGAGCAGCCTCCGCTCCCTCTGCTAAGATGAAAAGGGGATTTGCAGGTTTCTCTACCAACTCCTCACTGAGTAGCCGTTACCGCTGGAAGGCTGGAGGTCAGAGTACCTCTGCGGCAGTGACAGGAGGGGCAACAGTGGCCCGCCGTAGGTCTGCCTTCCACTGGACGTCAGAAAAAAGCAACAAAGGAGTGAGAGAAGGGCTTGTTGCTTCCCCATCTGTAACCCAACGTACCTCCTTTCTGCCCTCCTCCTCCCCTGGTGGGTTCAAGCTCCGCAGCAGGATGAAAATCATTAGGAAGTCTGCTAGTAGGTACGTAATGGGAACATGCGCATGATCTGATTTATTTTCTTCTAGGTTTATTTCTGCTCTGAGACCTTCTCCAATTATATTCTTTTCAATTTATTTTTGTGTAACTGTCTTTTGCCAGTAGGTGGCAGCAAAGTCTGGCAGGCTGCTGTTTGTATACACATGAGTTATATAGATTTATTTCAATATCATTTGCTTATTAGTAGCCTCTAGTGTATTACTGATTACACTGTTCTCTTTTGCCCTCTGTCCTGTGACCACAGTGGAGGTGGGTCAGAGAAGGGGACTAGCCCATCAGCAATAAAGTACTCCCCGCGGAGCCGGATCCACAGCTCCACCAGGACTCCCATAGGAGTTAGGAGGACACCCTCCAGGGAGCTTGTGTCTTTTGGTAGACACAAGTTGAGGCGGCTCTCCCCTACCTTATCAAGAACAAGTAAGGAGCACACACTACAGACTATAGTACAAGACTATTGTTCCTTTTGAATTTCATAAAGAGCATTTAGTTTTTCTGTCATGAGTTTACCATGACTCATTGCTCTAATGAGCTGTCAACCAAATGCTCATCCATGGAAAATAACATTACATGGATAAGAGGAAACATATCTAATCTGGCTAGTTTTGGTACAGCTGTGTTGTTTGTGGTCTTGTAGTAGAAATGCTGGAACCATGTAATTATTTTTGATTTTGATCTTTGTAATGTTCCTTCTCCTCTCCCCCACTTACAAGCATGTGGATCCCAACAAGCATACAGTAAGACCCACAGCAGATAAAGTTTCTACATAGGTTTGGATTCTCACCCACTACTTCGTTAATAAAAAAAATTACACCCTACAGCCATTTGGTGGTGCTATGACAACTTGTTTTAGCCAATAACTCACCAACAACCAAGCATTCAAAAACCTTACATGCCCTTACAGTTCTGCAGGATCTCCAGACATTTCCACCAAAGTGGGACCCAATTAGTCTAGTGATTAGTATAATAGTAATTAGTATTAGCAATTAGAAATATCCTTTTGAGTTTCATTGATAATGATTATTCTCAATAACTGGCAGGTCTGCACTTTCTGAAGTTGCACAAAATCAAAGTGCTTTGATTTATATTTTGTATGCCGCTGTTTACATCTTTCCAGTGATTCACACATGTCCACTAGACTTGCCACGACAAATATGGCACAAATCCAATCAAAGTGATGCTGTCCTCTGTTACTGTATGCTCTAGAAGAAACATAACCTCTGGCTGGAGTTTGTTTTGTGCTCTGCTCTGCTAATTTTTAAAAATCTATTTGTGTGTGATTTAGCATTTAGGTCTTTTAAAAACCAAAGAAAACACACTCACCGTGGAAGCCACACTATTGCTGTCTGGGAGATTGGCCTTTATTTTGCCTCTTCCATATGATAGGATCATATGCGTGGCTTGTTCCATATTTTTGTTAGGTTGACGATACATTTCTTTGCTGCAACACTCTCAGTCAACCTTTTATATCTTCCAGCCTCACCTCAAAACATCACCATGTCTCACTGTGTTTTATGTGTCAAAGTCAGCACAAAATATTTCAAAACACGTAATTGGTGGTTGATGTGCCATCAGAGAGATCTTTGGGTCAAACAGAGTCTTTTGAGCAGTACTTTCATCCTGATTGTGGTTTTACTTCCAGCGAATTGAACATGCTCAGAGTTTTTCTTTTAATTCTCACTTGGTTCTTTGCGTCTGAGTTTATTGCTTTTTGTTGACTTATATTTCTTTCTACTTTGACACCATGTCTCTCTTCAGTGCTTGTGTCAGTTCTGCACCACCTATGCCCCAGTGTTCTCAAACTACTGCCAACCACATACTAGTAGAATACAGTATGTACTACTGTATATACTAATTGTCGTATTACATTGTTTTTGAACAAGAAATCACTGCATTTTACCATTCTGTGCTAATAGGAAATTATGTGGTACTAACAATGTGCGATTTTGAAATGACACTGCCAGTTGTAATTCTCAAAGAGAAAGCAAAGATTTGAGGGTTATTTTTTCTTTTTCCAAGATCTTCCTGGAGCCTACATCCGTGATTAATTTTAGCTACTCTATTTCCCTTTGTGGGACAATAGTGTATGTCAACAGCACACATAAGTATACTTTATTCTTTTATTTGTCTAGTGAGAACACACTACATATTCAAAACCTGCCTGTAATTGGTATGTAGTATGGAACTGGGACAAAGCTTCAGAGTAATTGGCCCTTCAGTTGTGGCTCTGCCAGCAGCTTACAGCAGTAGATTACAGCCATCTCCAGTAGAGGGCAGCAGCTCACATCCATGTAGTCCTTGTAGGGGTTTTGTGTTGCTGGCTGTCACTAGAGAGGCTTACAGGCAGACTGTAAGAGGAGGAGGGGGGAGGTTAATTGATTGCCCAATTCAGCCATGATGGCGAACAAGTGCCGATAGCAGGTAATTTGCAGAGGTGGAGGCAGGCAGCGCCACTGCTATCAAGCCCTGGCACCGCTCTCCCTCCAGTAGATAAAAAGGAGCTAATGCATAATTATCCTTTTGCAAATTGGATTGTTTTAACGAACTGTAGAATATAGGCCTAACCTGATGGAAAGCAATCATTGTTTTTACAACCCCCTCCCTCCCTCTCTCTCTCCCTCCCTCCCTCCTCTTGCCCCTCCAACCCTCCGGTCATTCAGCGTGTACCCTACACGCCTCATGCCCATCTTGGTGTAATCTCCCATACTCAATGGAGTCAGAAGACATTAGAAAAGCCATCACTATTAACATTAGGCTTTATTCGTCCCTATGGCTCTGCGTCTATCAGTCTGCTTCTCTTTTTCTGATTCTTTAACTTTATGTCTCCTTTTTCACATCTCCTATATCCTTTCCCCCTTCCCTTCCTCTTCATCAGTTCTTCATAGATTTTATGTCATGTGGAGAACCTGAGTGGCCTACAGCAGAAACACATGCATCTCTAATTATAGATGGTGATTCAGAATCAGAGACACAGGAAAGGTGGAGCAGGGGTGAGTGCAGAGGAAGATGGAGTGAGGAAGGCTGCTCGTAGCCGTCTGTGCCTCAGATAAGAGCTGCTAATAAAGAGCAAATTGAATTACTAATGATGGGAAGAGTCCCTATAGATGAGCCTGTTAAAAATCAACCTTATGACCACTCACACGTGCATGATAATACACTCACAAACAATGTGTCTTAATTTCCTCCTCAATGGCCAGCTTTAGCCTCTCCTCTCCATGGTAAGGGGCGGGTGTTTTCTGAGGAGCTCGGTTATCGGTGGTTTAATTTAAAGAGGCCATAAACCTATGTAAGCAGTTAGGACTGTACTGAATCGAGGGGTGTGTGTGTGTGTGTGAATGTATATATCTATATGTGTGTGTGTGAGTGCTTGCATGTGCCCGGAGACAGCCATGTAGCCCAGATAATCTAATAAAGCAGATAAACGTCAGGAACGGACAGAACACAGAGAGGAAGAGTGCTGAGCCATGCGGCTTCAAGCCCCATGTGACAGGCTTCTGGAGCGCTTTAGGTCTCTATCTCACTCCGGTTTCTTTCCTCCCTCGCCATCTCTCATCCAGTCCCGCTCAGTCTTTTTCCTCTCTGTAGCTGTCTTTGCTGCTCTGCTAATATGCCTTGTGACTTTTTTTAAGCCCAGTACTGTATATCACTTTGCAGACTGCAGGCATTTTCTGTATGGTCTTATTCTAGGTCTGAACTGTAATGTCACAAGAGTTCATCTGAATTTGTAAATCACTTTCTGAAAAATACATCTTAATAAGCATCTCCTCATCAGCAAATCATCATACAGCTATTTGGTTTTTTACAAGATATTGACATGTCACAGTGTGGCATGTCAATATCCAGTATCCATTGGCTACTCAAGTTTTACTTCACAGCTGGTCCCCAGCCCTGTTTATGTAAATCCAAACAAACACACACACACACACACACACACACACACAGGAGATTGTTCACCTGTTTGTGTGCTGTAGTAGGACTGGCTCTCTTACAGTGGCAGTGCTGCCACCTTTGCTCTCTCAGCATCAGCTTACCAATATGCTGTCCCCCCACCCACCGATACCACGGAGCCCATTACCACCACAAAAGATTCCTCCCTCCTCACCCCCCTCGTTCAGGGATCCTGTTACCGTGCCTACAGTGATCCCATTTATTTCGCCCATAAATCATATGTGCTGCTCTGCATAGAGGCCCTGCTCTCCCTGACATTTTCCACTGTCTCCAGGAATATGTACAATATGTACACACCACTGTATGTATGGACACATGCAAACTATACTACTATACTATTAACAAGGTGCTTTTCTGTGCTGTATAATAATTTGAGCAGCCCACAAACCATTTTTGCAGAAGTGAGTCCATTATCAAGTTCTTAATGAAGTGGTTCGGCCCGTGCTGAGTACTGATCGAAGTACTTATTAATGAACTGAAATCATTTGTGCGTTATGTTTTTTACCACACAGCAGCAAAAGTACCTTTTGACTAATGTGTTTTTAGTAGGAATGTGGTCATTGACAAAGATTCATTTTGTCTGGGCTTTGTATATTTGTATTATTTATTTTGAATGTAAAAATCCTTCATTACTACATTACTTTTTTTTTTTCTGTTTTATTCATGAATGAAATTTTTTTTTCCTGCTTGTCTGATCCCTCCTATCTCTGATGTCTGTTGCCCAGTTACACAGCGAGGTTTGCTTACCACCATTTTAAGATACCATTAGAAAATTGCACTTTAATAAAATGGTGATGTGCCTGCTTTAAAACAGACTTCCATTTGAAGTAATTTGCAGATTGCAGCTTCTCCAAAAAAGGCGGTAGTGATGTTGTGTCATACTTAAGAGCAACACACAGTTACAGCGTCTGACATGCGTCAAAACACCCACATCCATGGTTTTCAGTGTAAGCCTGCACATGTACAGTGTACAATGTCTTGACGTTCATCACTGCTGGTTGTTGTGTGTCCACTCATCATGATATGCCACTGCTGTGCATCGATGCACGTCAACTCTTCAGAAATACGGTAATTTTCGCATTCGCGCCCCAGGTCGGGGAGGTTGACACGCGCTGATTGATAATGCAATGCAGCACGATGCAGCCAGTATATGCTGTATACAGTGGTGTAAAAAAATGTTTGCCCCCTTCCTGATATCTTATTTTTTTGCATGTTTGTCACACTTAAATGTTTCAGATCATCAAACAAATTTAAATATTAGTCAAAGATAACACAAGTAAACACAAAATGCAGTTTTTAAATGAAGGTTGTTATTATTGAGGGAAAACAAAATCCAAACCTACATGGCCCTGTGTGAAAAAGTGATTGCCCCCTAAACCTAATAACTGGTTGCTCCACCCTTAGCAGCAACAACTGCAATCAAGCGTTTGCGATAACTTGCAATGAGTCTTTTACAGCGCTGTGGAGGAGTTTTGGCCCACTCATCTTTGCAGAATTGTTGTAATTCAGCCACATTGGAGGGTTTTCGAGCATGAACTGCCCTTTTAAGCTCATGGCACAGCATCTCAATAGGATTCAGGTCAGGACTTTGACTAGGCCACTCCAAAATCTTCATTTTGTTCACCGCTGTATATGCTAACAACCTAATAGGGCCGCTCTTGGATGTTTGTCATTCGATTACAGCAGACGTTTACTATCCATGTATTGAATATTCCTTAAATAAAATGACCGTCTGGCGATTTACTATATGTATTGCTGACTTTAATGTGTTTTAGGCTCACCCATGACATTTTGGAATGGTTCAAAAAATTCTGAAATTCTGGCATTATTAAACATGGAGTTAAAGGTATGGCTTACAATAACTGTTTAACCTTTTTATAACATTTTAAGACTTAAATTATAACTGAAATCATTTTAATGAACAGTTAAAGTGCATTTAAATTAACATTTCATTTTCATTCAACCTGCTACACATTGAAACAGGAAGTCAACAGTACATTGCAGAGAGGAAACCTTTTTGCACTGCTGTCTGTGCAGAACAATTTGTGTACATCTACGCTGCTGTTGGTACGCCAAATTACATCCTTTCAGTTGTATATTGTGACTTGTCTTGATGCTCTCTTTGACTTGTCTTGGTCTTCTCTCAGTCTTGATTACAACACTGCTAATCTGATTCTTAGAGTATTATCAGTCCTCTTAGTAGGTTATCATTTATATGCTTCAAGTTCTTAAACCATACCCACTTTTTTGTTAGTGGGTGAAAACCTTGTATCTCCATGTTATTGTCCAGGAAGTAAGAAAATAGCTGTTTTTTGTTGTTGTTGTTGTTGTTTTTTTTGGCCTAAAGACATTCCAATTTTGATATTATATGTATTTGAGAAGATATGAAAACACAAAATATTACTGCCAACGAGTTAGTCTTTGGACTGCACTCTAAAGCCCAGTCTGTCCTCTTTTGACTTCAGCTGGCACAACACATGTTTGTTTATTTTTGTTTGTTTATTTGCATCTCTCTCTGGTTCACACTTGCTCCAGTTTCTCCCACTTTTCCTTCACACTTGTCCTGCGCTCTCTTCTCACTCATTCACTCCTCCATATACACACGGACATTAACTCGCTGTTTGTTTGTTTGGACAGCACAGCACACAGCTGGTGCTGCTATATGCATACTGGAAGCGTCACTATATATAATATATGTGTATGCAGATCTTTCTACTAACTTTTAACTTCAAATGATTTTAATATTTTGTTTGTGTGTGTGTTGGTGTGTATGATTCTCCCATCAGCTGCTTTTCTACATACCGTTCCCTGAATGCCATTCCCCAGTGCTCCCATAGTCTTATCAGTTGGACAACACACACACATTTTCACCGTGTGGATCTCAACCTAATGCGCGCGTACACACACACACACACACACACACACACACACAACCTTGCACACACTGGCATTCTGCTCATTCCTCTGTACTTTCTCAGGCTCTCTGTGTCAAACAGGTGGACCTCTGTCTTCTCTTTCTGTCTGTCTCTCTGTCTGTGGCTTTCTTTCTCTTCCTTTCTTTTTATATCTGTCACCATTTGTCTCACACACACGTGCCCTTCAAGACATGTGCGCCCACACACATGCAAACAAATCACACAGCTATAATGATTTAGGCAGAAACTGTTGTTGCCATTGCAGAGAAGGAAAGGCACACATGTTTTTGTTTGTTTTCCGTCTATGTTTTAGCATTTAGGAGGAAAAAGTGGCTTGAACCTCTGCATGTATTTATCTTTGTGCCTATATATAAACATTATTGCTATTCGGTTGCATAAATGATTCAGTTTCTCATGTAAGATGGTGTCTTGTGCAGGACGGGCTCACTATAGCTCTCTGCCATGGTGCACAGTAACATTTGGCATTTTGATTAACCTCTCAGGACCCAGGGAGCCGTGCATGCCAGTGATCAGACCCTGTACCTACAGTATGTCCACATGAGTAACTCTTCCCCATCTATTTTGTAAGACCCCTCCTCCTTCCACGCACTCTCATCAAACTGTCAACTGGCCATAAGTAAAGTTCAGACGTATTTGAGATCATCTTGCAGCTGGACCTCGCTGGCCTTGAGGAGACATGAAGAGTAGTGAACACTTGTAACACTTTGTTAAGCCTGGCCAAATGACTAGATAACTTTTGTTGAAAAAGTTTCAAATTGCTCAACAGGTTTTACGTATTTTTCTTAAGAAATATCAGTCTCATTGCATGTTGTTCCAGCAGTCTTAAGTGTTTTTTTGACTGAACTCCAAGATGAGCTTGGAGTGCTGTTTGCCGTCATGAGGGGGTGCTTCTGTCCTTCGTATCTACAACTTGGGATGAGCGGCATGTGTTGAAATGTGTAATCAATACTATTGAGTCCAGAAACTTTAGCCTGAGATGACTGTGACTCCTTCCCAGTTAAGGAGGTAAATGTTTTCTTGGTATCTAGAGGAGTGGCCCATGTGCCAGGCTGTCTGAATAAATCAGAAACCTAACAGGACACAGGCAGAGCCCTACTAATTATTTGAGAACACATGGCAGGCAATGCTGGTGTCATTTATTGGTAAATGGCTTGGCTGGGGTAGGGGGTGTAGCTGTCTTTAGTTATAGGTGTGTGAATCCTGACGATAATCTAACTTTCCAATATGCACATGCCCAATCACTCATGATGTTATCTTCTGCCTACAGTCTGTGGTGTATAATTTATTCAGTTCGAGTAATGCTTTGCTGTTCCACTTTAAAAAAAATATTTGACTGTTATTTTTTATTTATTTATTTAATTTTTTTTTTAAAGGACTGTACCAATGTTTTGCAAGTTATCTCGTAAACCAAAAATCACGTATGCTTTATATTTCTAATTTTTCAATACTAGTGCCAATACCTGAGCCGTGGTATAGACACCAAGCAAAATCTTTTCAATACCTTATTTATCTGCAATCTGTGCATTGGTCCGGGATGCAAGATATTAAAAAAATATCATTTCAAGTTTCAAGAATCTTCCATTTGATTTTCATACAGTACTAAAATGAATGAGAACCAGTGCAGGCAGCCATTGGTTTCCATTCATTTTAGTTAGGTAGGGAAGTCTACTTATGGCCAATGTGGGATCACCAACCATCACCCAGGCTTTAAATTAGGAACAGTTGATTCAATGATTAGTTGATTCAAGCAGATCAGAAAATCAGAAATCTATCATCAGAAAATGATTCGCCAACAACTTAAGTAGTTGTCATTTTTTGTCGTTAAAAATTCTGTTTCCAGTTTCTAAATTGTGAGGATGTACTCTGACTTACATCATTTTAAATTCAATATCTTTGAGTTTTGGACAGTTGGCCAGGCAGAAATGACGTCACCTTGGATACTAGGCAATTGTGAAGGGTATACAAGTCAAATCCTTGAATTTCCACATTTACTTGAGAATAATGTTTTCTGAACTATAATTGATTGACATTTTGGTGCCTGCAGAGGTATTTGCTTCAGTTAAAAGTGGTTAATAAAAGGGATTAAGGCAAAAAGATAAGATATTGCTGTGCTGAATTTAAAATGTCAGTGTCTCTCTCAAAAAAAAAAAAACGTATCACAGCAGCCAAATGCATGTCCCAACAGAGCACTGTGACTCCTGGAACATTCAGCGTCAGTCCATTCGATCAGAATGCGGGGTCAAAGTGTTGAGCCTCTATTACAACACCAAAGATGATCAACAAATCCTTCATCATTGTTTTGGCCTGTAGTACCAGTTATTAATATCACAACCAGAGCTCATAGTCTGAGCTCTCAACCTATTGCTGCTAACCCCCCTCTGCCCTCCATGCCAACCCTGCTGGCATGACGGCTGCTGGAAACAACCACAGCTTCCAGCGCTGGAGTTGCCATACCAAAACAGTTATACCTCCGCTACCGCAAATGCCAACGGCACTAACGGCAACTCACTGACAGTCACGCCGAGGCCACAGTGCTACTGTAAATCATACGAGCTCTTTCAACTGAGAATGCAGGAGGAAATGAGCCACTTAATGCTGCAATCATGATGTGTGCGATGGATACACACAGATAAACACAAACACACTTCCCCCAACCACACACAGAGTTGAGGACTCAATTACTCTGCTTCTGTTCAGAGCAAATCTCACTAATTAAATAGGTTAAGCATTAATTATTCAACCACAGAGAGAGACCCTTGATGAGGGGGGAGGCGAGGGAGAGAGTACTGAAGGAGTATGGGAAGGGGGTGACGGGGGGGGGGATGCATCGTTCTTCTCGGGCTATAAAACAATCCACATCCAGCGCGGCTAATCAATACAGCCCTGCTGGAATTATCAGTAATCTTAAAGCCCTTTAACAAGAGTGTGCTGACTGACAAACACAAACAGTCATCCATTATTAAATACCAAAACCCAACTGGGGCCCTGTGGAAGAGGAGGGGAGGGACACATGAAAACACTGAGGTTATGAGTGGTGTGGGGGTGGGAGGCTGAATGGAGGGTGAGTTAGGTGAGATTAAGGAACAGGGAGAAACAGATGAATGAAATGGAGAAAGAAGGACAAATTAAACATTAATTCCACTTAATTATAACTTAACTGGTCATATTTTCGTAGGGTTGGTGTTTCGTTTACTCATCCATTGTACTAACCAAAGTAATTGGGGACACAGATTGCAGATCTCTCTAAATAAAGTTGAATGGGATAAGAAATACAAGCGGCCAGACCGAGAGTTTGTGTACAAGCATTCAGTTTATCCACATTATCTAAACCACTATTAGGAGGCAAAACTCAAAGTCAGCACACCCAAAATGTGGGTAACGGTCCTTCATCGCACAGGAAAATTGTGTAGGCAGTGTAAGAAGAAGTGTGATTGTCTGACTGCTCGTGCAGGGAGCTCCGCAAATTTCTGAGTAGCTAGTCAGATGAGAAAAGTAGCCTTCTAAGAGATTTTTACGGTTGCGAGACAAATTATTCCGATGAGGCCGTTTTTACCAAATTAGTACATGTCTGAACTCCTGAAGGTCTATGAGTGAAACATTGCTTTTTCAATGAACTAGTGCTGACAGTGTGAGGGTTTTCACTACCTTCTTTAACCAAATGAAAATACAAGGTTAACACATTATGAAGACATGACCATTGCAATAGCATAGAGCTGAAACGCTTAGTTGATTAACTGATTAACTGTCGATCAACAGAAAAATAATCTGCAACTGTTTTGATCAATTCATGGTTTTAATTGTAATGTAATGTAATTTTTCAGCCAAAAATGCCAATGGTCACACAAACCGAGTAATTTGATGCCATCACAGTTGGCTTTTGGAAATGTATGATGGGCATCACTACTTTCTAATATTTTTCAGACCAAACAAATAATGAATTGAGAAAATAACTGCCAGATTAATGAAAATAATTGTTGGTTGCAGCCCTACAATAGCATGGATAAACATGTTACAAAAAACATGTTATCTTCTGGTTCTGTTAATCCACCTGGATCAGGTAAACTGATAACATATTCAGTTTTATACATGAACCCTTATTACAGTTTCCCCTCAGCACATTAGACCAAAGACAGAATGAATCCTGCACTGAGACTGTATGAGAGTTTCTTAATATGATCTAACTATTAAAAAAAAAATAGGATATCAACTGCATTATCTGTTATGTTTGTACTGTAACAATGAGAGTTTCTTAATATGATCTAACTATTAAAAAAAAAATAGGATATCAACTGCATTATCTGTTATGTTTGTACTGTAACAATAAAAAAAAATAGGATATCAACTGCATTATCTGTTATGTTTGTACTGTAACAATGAGAGTTTCTTAATATGATCTAACTATTAAAAAAAAAATAGGATATCAACTGCATTATCTGTTATGTTTGTACTGTATGTGTGCTTGTTGCAACAAAATATTATTTACATGTTGCTCACTACAAACTATAAAAATATGACCCAAATTGTAAATAACTTTGAATTATCCTTTTAAAGAGAGAAAGAAAAGAGAAGTTGTTGACGGGACTGACTTATCATTCAGTTCACACCTGTCTATCATGTCTCTGCTGAAGAATCTGCTCCACATTTGTTCCCAACATCGACAACATTATTCCTAATGGTTAAATCTGTAGGGAGGTTATGGTGGGCTTAAGAAGCTTACCCTCTGCTTGCAGGCAGGGAGGTCAGGGACGCAAGGGAAAGTTGGAGCATTGAGCTCAGAGGTTTGCATGCCAATAATGGTTTGAGACACACAGTCAGATACCCGGGGGGGGCGATAGAGTGGACAAAACTTAACTTTCCCCATGGGAGGGACAAAGACGCAAAGGAGAGAAAGTAAAGGAGGGGACGAGTGGCGAGAGAGGAAAGGAGGTACTTAGATGGGAGGAAAAGGAGTAGTAGGGACTGGTGGGGGAGATAGTACAGCGTCACTGAATAACTTAACAAGACCAGAATAGACTTGGGGGGTTCGGATGTCCAGGCCAGTATGACTGAAATGGAAAGTTGGAATGGCTGAAAAAAAACGTCAAGAAGGGGTCAGGTTTCTCCTCAGGCTGGGGCCTCGACCTGGATCCTGGCTCTGGGGTTTGGATGGCAAACCAGGTGGAGCAGGCAGGTTGGGGAGGGCATAAAACTGAAAGGGGGACAGAAAGATGGAGACAGACAGAGAGACAGAGATAAAAAAGATAAGAGTCATACAAAATTCACTAACATTACAGGAATATGGGTCTTGGCCCCTACTTGGCTCCACCAACCTACCGAGACTTACAGCCAAGACATTAATTAGGGGAATACTTTTAATCCCTGTGGACAGGGAGGAAGTAGAGAAATAGAGTGATGGTACGGGTGAGCAATCACACAATGTGACTGCAGATAGAAGAACAGAAAGAGGAATAGTTTAGAGAGAAAAGTGCAAAGTTCCGAAAATAGCCTGTGCACTGTGGGTGTACATGTATGTGTGTCCAGTGTGACCTCTGCAGTCATGGCAAAATAACATACATCTAATGCCTGGACATCCCTGACCCCTTTAAAGCACAGATCCCAAAATGCAGTCCACAACGTAGGAGGACAATCACACTAGATGCAGTTTTGGCAGAGAAAGTATAGCTGGGTGATGTATCTACATAACATTGTAGACTTAAGTCACTGTGATATTATGTTACAGTTAAATATTGTCCTTTTCTGGCCTTAAAGGCTTCTGTATAGTTAAGTGCAACACATTTCTGAACCTTTTGGACTGTTCTAGCTGAGAAAAAAAAGACACGCACTGTATGTTCATCATATGTGCTACTAATAACTTTTCAGTCACTATGCAAATATCTTTTAAAGCATCTATATACACCCCATAATTATCAACACATTATTGATGTTCAAGTATTTGGCCAAAAACTGAACTGAAACTGAACCCATCGCTCAGAGTAAGAACAAAAGTGAGAAAAGTCATTAGTTAATTGATGGTTTTTCAGGCCCTTGAGTTATCTACCATGAGTCTAAAATTGTCCCTGATTAGACAGCTAGAATGAAACCACCTACCAAAAGCAAAAACAAGAAGTAGTGTGGACCAAAGGAACTGGAATTTCTGACTACTGTTTTAGATTAATCCACAGCTCAACTTTGACTCTGTAAAGCTAATATAGAGGTCCCAAAGCCAACCTTTTTAAAAGAAGATTGCATTACATGATTAGACTGTACAGTACAATTTATAAACCTCCTAGAAATCCCCAACACAACCTAAAGTCATAAACAACCCCCCATGTCGACAGCCATTCACAGTGCCCAGATAACCCTGCCCTGGCCATAATGACCAACCAGCGACCACCCCCCCATCAGTCACACAATCCCTGCTCTACCACGTGTCCATGCCCATGTGTGTGTATGTGGAACATAATTAACATTCCGAGCGCTCCTCGGACACTTTGCTCGTCTTCCCACGCAAACGGTAAACCCCCAATGATTATTATGGTAACACGTCAGTGTGTGCAGACATATGGAGGAGAGCTGGGGGGGATAGGGTTGCTGTCATAGGGTCGGGGGTACAGGGTAAGGGGCTGGGCAGCTATACCAGCATGCTGTCCAGCTGACAAAAGGTGAAGATTTATGGAGTAGCTCCTATCGGCCCCTGACTTTCCTCTCCCTGTTACCAGAACAGACATGCTTTATGCAACACAAGAGTAACAGAGTTTAGATTTTGCTCCATGACTTTAGTGTATTTTTAACATTGGAGAAATGTTATAAAGGCAACTGTTTAAAGGACCATTCAACTGATTTTGCAGGTTTTTGCCCATTAGCTCGATTCCATCATGTCATCTTGGGCCAGCAGAGACTTGGCAGGAAAACCCAGAACCGGGTGTCAGTACTATTTATACTCACCTGCGAGTGGGTCAGGGTGTACAGCCAGATTCAGGACTTGCACAGACACACACACACACACACTTGCACATGTACACATACGTGCGTGTGCACCAGCAGATCTTACTGCTGCATTCCTGCCAGTGAGCTGCAGAGGGGGCTCTGCACATGTTCACTGCTGGCTCAGCAACCTGAGCAACTGGTGAACTCATGCCCCTCTTCACATCAGAGTTACAACAACAACCTGTCACTTTAACATAAAATTCAGACTGAGGTTTATTTGACACACATGCACCTAAAAGCATTGTCAACTTTTTTTTTTTTTTTTTTTTTCTCAGAATTCAGTGTGACACTTAATTTTTGGAAGATGATGATCAAGGAACATAATTTCAAGGCAATGTGGAAATGTGGATTTTTTTGCCAGTAGTAATGTTTTAGTCACTGATTTGTTCTAATTTTTGAGCTCCTCACTGACAAATGAGATCGAACTCACTGCCTATCTCAAAACAAAAAAGTGTTCGATTTGTTATTTGGTTCTGGGTCGCTATAGGTCACATAGGTTAACTTTATACCAATATTCAACAAATTACTGTAGCAAGTAAGCATTACCCTTTTATCAGGAACAATACACATTAATTGATATTAATGTGTCAAAAAGTGAAGAGATAAAAAAGTATATACTAGCAAGAAGAAAAACTGGCAAACAGTGTAAAGCACATACATTAGCACAACAGCTAATCGAAAGCAAGCATCATATACCTAGCAGGCACGCAAAAAACACATAACATTACAACAGAATTACAAGAACAGACGAGGTTAAACAATAGTGATAAAAGGCAAATACAAGAGGCAGCATACATATAAATTACATACAGCAGACAGAGGAAGGCAACACACAAGACAAAACATCTTATGTAACATAGAAGCTTGACAGTATAGCATATCATATTTAAGCAAATTTCAGTAATAAAGTAATAAATGGACAGAACAAGATGTAGATATTAAGTGTTATCTGTGTTAAGAAAAACATTTTGAGGAGCAGCACTTTGTAGAACTACAGGATCATCATCCATCATCCCTTCCCATCCCTGTTAAGTCAGGCAGTGCTGCCCAGAGATGACTCGGTAGCTGATAGCTGCAGTGTTTTTGTACTTCTATACTTCTGTGGGTGGATCTTTTTATTTGTGGGCATGTTGCTCCAGGTAAATTGGTTTATTCATGATATTGAGTTGTAGTGGATTAAAGCTGCATGTAAGCAGGTTGATCTTAACCAGAGTATGACAAATAGCCAGGCTGCATCATAAATGTAAACATACAGCAATAGTCTTACATGGGATACCTGCATCTTCATCAGTGTCTGAGATTCTCACTGGTGGTCTGAAATATTTGCACACATACACCTTTTTTAATAAACACTTTGCAAGATAATGCATGCAAACACACTCATTCTTATTTTTTCTTAGTCTTAAAATTCTGACTCAAACCTTAAGGGGTCTTTGTCCTGGGGGCCACACTTTGCTGTGTATCTATGGAGGAGAGTGACTGTGAGAGAGAGTGCAGTATTGATCTGGGGCAGTTCATTTTCTGCTGTCCCCAGTGAGTTGCTCTGGGGGAAATAGCTAGTTTGTCTCCTGTCATTGTAGCTTCAGAGTTAAAGAGGAGTAAAAAAAAAAAAAAAGAAAAAAGAGAGAGGTGGGGGAAGAAAGCCACAGGCACAAGAGCATCACGACCACAAAGACGTCCTCAGTCACACAGGAACACCAAGATCAAACTGTCCTCATTTGGGCCTAAAATATTATGTTTATGCACAGGGATTGATATACTGTCCCCTGCACACATGTTTGTGTTTGCACTTGTGTTAAATGTATCTACGTGTGGGGCTAATATTGTGTGGCCGCTCCTGAAGAAAGCGATATTGATCATTTGCCGTTTACTGTCCCCTGCTCCCTTGTGAATTGCTCTGTGGGAAGTGGTTAATTTGTCTCCTGTCTGGGCAGGCTTCTCTCTATGTGTGTGTGTGTGTGTGTGTGTGTGTGTGTGGTTAATTTATGTCCTGTCTTTGGGGGGGCTTAGCTGTTAAATACTTCACTCTGTCTCTGTAGAGACGCACACTGATATCATTGACCGTCTTGTTCGATGACAGTAATGCTGGACTGATTGCCAAATAGCCGCCATTAACAATATAAACCCTAATGTAAATACAGAAGATTAAA